>NC_083718.1:103303721-103606751 GCF_028564815.1 Eubalaena glacialis
ACAACAAATGATTTAAAATATTAAATAAAATTAGTTGATAAAGCAGTGGCAGAGTTTGAGAGTATTGACTCCAATTTTGAATGAAGTTCTACTGTGGTTAAAATGCTATCAAACAGTTTTACATGCTACAGAGCAGAAATCATTTACAGAAGAGTCAATTAATGCAGCAAACTTCACTGTTGTCTTATTTTAAGAAGTTTCCACAGCCACCCCAATCTTCAGCAGCCACCACCTGATCAATCAGCAACCATCAACATCGAGACAAGGCCCTCCATCAGCAAAAAGATTATCACTGGCTGAAGTTTCAGATGATAGTAAGCATTTTCTAGCAATAAAGTATGTTTTACTTAAGGTATGTACATTGTTTCTTAGACATAATGTTATTATACACTTAATTGACTATAGTATAGTGTAAATATAATGTTTATAAATATAACTTTTTGGAAATCAAAAAATCTGTGACTCACTTTATTGTGATATTAACTTTATTGCAGTGGTCTGAAATCAAACCCACAATATCTCCAAGGTATGGACTGTATGGACTTTATTATGTCGAGGTAAACTCCTATTCCTAGTTTTTTTAGTGTTTTTATCATGAAAGGGTGTTGAATCTTGTCAAATGCTTTTTCTGCATCAATTGAAATGATCAAATGATTTTTTTTTTTCATTCTGTTAATATGGTGTATTACACTGATTGATTTTCAGATGTTGAAACACTCTTGCATTTCAGGAACTAGTCCCACTTGGTCATCGTGTATAATCCTTTTAGTATGCTGCTGAATACAGTTTGCTAGTATTTTGTTGAGAAATTTTGCATCAATATTCATCAGAGTTATTGGTCTGTAGATTTCTTTTCTTGTAGTGTCTTTCTTTAGCTTTGTTATCAGGGTAATGCTGGCCTCATCAAAGAGAGTTAGTGAGTGTTCCCTTCTCTTCAATGTTTTGGAAGAGTCTGAGAAGGAATGACATTCATTCTTCTTAAATGTTAGGCAGAATTCTCCACTGAAGTCCCTAAGAAATACTTTAATCTTAGTGACTAACTTTAGAAATAGGGAAATAATAATATACTTTAGAAAGTTGGGTGGTAGGGAGAGGTAAATCAACAGAAAAAAATTAACTCTGTGCAACTATGTTTTTATTTGTGAGTATTAATTTTTATTTTTATAGTCTTCTCCACTGAAAAAGAAGAATGCCCTGGAGCACTGCAGTTTGTGTTAGTTAATTGGATTTTTTCAATATGGTATTCAGAGGACAGTGTCTCGAAAATAAATTTTTATTCAGAATAGGCATCTTCCAAGTAGAAAATTAAAAGTATGTAATTGAGATATAAAACTGTCATGAATAAATACACCAAAATACCCTCAGAAAAAAATTCAATCTTTTTTGTGAATTTCTGCTTTAAAGATAAATGTATGTGACTTTTGATCTGGACTAGTAGAGTATCTACATGTTTGATCCAAATATCCAATTCTTTTTTTTAATTTACAAATTTTGTCATTTTCAGTTGATCTAAAATACACTGAATAGGTCTTGAGATAATTCCATGAAAGTGTAAAATAATTGACTTCTGTGTTTTAGACATGTTTGGGGAAGAATTTAACCTTAATGGACTGGACCACCTAAAATTAAAGGGAGAGATTGATAATACATCCAGATTCTCTAAGTCTACAGAAACCTCACTATAAATACAAAGACCTAAATAAGTAAAAACTAAAAGGATGGAAAATGATATACCATACTAACACTAATTTTAAAAAATCCTGTAGTGGCTATATTAATATCAGAAAAAATGAGGTTTCAGAAGAAACTGTATTATCATGGATAAGAAAAGCATTTTATAATCATGAAAAATGAACATAATAATCCTAAATGTTTATGTGTCTCATAACATAGCTTCAAAATACATGAAGCAAAAACTGATAAAACTACAGGGTAAATGCACAGATCCACAGTTATAGTCAGATTTCAATACCCTTCTTTCAATCATTAATAAGACAGAGAGAAATTCAGTAAAGGTTATACTCTTCTGCACTATCATCCAGCATGACCTAATAGAAATTTGTAGAACACATCACCTAACAATGGCAGAATACACATTCTTTACAAGTGCAATGAACCATTTGCTAAGATAGACCATCTTCTGTTCTGAACTATAAAACAAGCCTCCATAAACTGAAAATGATTCAAGTCCTATGAAATGTTCTCTGACAACAATGTAACTAAATTACAAATTAATAACAAAAATAGATCTGGAAAATTGCTAAATACTTGGAAACTAAAAAAAAAAAATTCTATATAATCCGTAAGTCTAAAAATACCTGAAAAAGGAAATTAAAAAATATTATGAGCTGAATGAAAATGAATGTACAACATATCAAAATATGGAGTATGCAGCTAAATTATTACATAAAGAAAAATTTATAGCATTAAAGACATGTATTAGAAAAGAAAAAAGATCATTAACCTCAAATCAGTAACTTTAGGGTAACTTCAGAAACTAAAAAAAGAAGAGCAAATGAAGCCTAAAATATTCAGAATGAAAGAAATAAGAGCAGAAATCAGTGAAACAGAACATAGATACCGTAGAGAAAAATCAGTGAAATTAAAATCTAGTTCTTTCAGAAGATCAATAAACTGATAAAACTCTTGCCATACTAATCCAAAAATGATGTGCAATGACACAAATAACCAATATCAGGAATGAGAGGTTGTCACTCCAGATGCTACAAGTATTAAATGGACAATAAAAGAATGTTATGAACAACTTTATGATAATAAACCCCACAACTCAGATTAAATGAACAAATTACTTGAAAAATACAAGCTACCAAAGCTTACTCAAGAAGAAATAAATTACTCGACTAGCCTTATGACTATTAAAGAAATTGAATTTGTTATTATATTTCCCACAAAGAAACTCCAGGCTCAGATGGCTTTGTTGTAGAATTGTACCAAACATTTAGAAATAATACAAATTCCAGACAAACTCTTCCATAAAATTGAAGAGGAGGGAATACTTCTCACCACATTACAGGAAAAGAAAACTTCAGGCCAATACTCCTCACTACCATAGATAGAAAATTCTTAAAATTTTGGCAAATTAAATACAACAGTATGTTTTAAAAAGTTATGTGGTATGAGCAAGCAGGATTTTTCCAGGATACAAGATTATTCTATCATTTAAAAATCAATCAATGTAATTAAGACATTAAAATTTTCACATTTCATCAGATTAGTCCCTCTGTGACCATGATGGATCAGGAGAAAAGCAATTTAAATCCTCAGTCATATCTGAACATGGTGAGAAACATGAACATCATTCAAATCACAAAAATGATCAAACTTCTCCCTATTGCAGCTAATGTGTGTGACTACTGCTCCTTTACCAATTACAGATCTAACCTTGTTTCATTCATCCTGAATTATAGATAAAAAATTTTAAGATACCTAATCAGAGACTTGCCCCTACTCACTAGAAATTAAAAAATAAATAATTAGTATAATACCAATAAAAATTGCGTTGAGAGATTATTATGCAAACACGAACTCTCCGTATTTTTCCTTCTAATGTTATGAAAATTTTAGATATTATGTATATTACTCAGAGTAGGCTGAAAATATTAAAAGGTCCAAACACAATAGACACTTATTTCCTACTCACATACAAACAGACAGGACCATTCAAGATCCTCTGCCAACATCAAATGGAATCTTCGAAGGCCTTATTGGGTGTTTTTATTACAGTCATCTGAAACAAAAAAAAGCATGGAGGACCATATTTAGGAAATATTTTGTGCCATGCCATGGCGTCCTACATGTCACGTCCACTCATATACTACTGGCTAGAATGCTGTTTTACACCCATCCTTAACTGCAAGCACATCTGAAAAATGAAGCATAGCTATTAACCAGAAATGAGAGAAAATGGGTTTTGCTTATCAACACCAGGTATGCTATGGACTTTTTTAAAATTTAACTGAAATATATATGCAGAAACATACATATATATATGCAAGGTTTAAAGATAAAGGGAATACTCATGTCACCACCACCCCATTAAAAAAAAAAAAAAGCAATGTCAGATATGCCTTCTGTTTATGCCTTCAAGATTACAAAATTCTCCCTCCTCACAAAGGTAAACACTATATTGGCTCCTGCAGTAATATTTTCCTTATTATTATTATTTTTTAATATGGCAGTGCCTATGAATGTGTTCTAACAAAATAGCTTTGCCCAGTTTTGAACTTTATATAAACAGCATCACGACATATATATTATATTTATACTTAACACATTATTTTTATTTTTATGAGATTCATTCATGTTTTAGTGTATTATATGTCATATTAAGAATATAGCCCATTTTATTTCATTCTATCCATAAACCGTGATTGTTTCTAGTTTGGGACAATTATAAACAAAATGGCTATGGACTTCTTGTACCTGCCTTCTTGGTCATGGTGAAAAGTTTCCCTACCCAGGTAAGGACTTGATGAACCATGTGGTATATTTACATTCAATTTTACTAAATAATTTCATACTAGTTGTCCAAAAACATTGTAACACTATGTGCTCCCATAATGGTATAATCATGGTATGAGAATTCCCATTTTGCCATATCACTGACAACAGTATCATTACATTTTCTTTTTAACTCTTGTACATCTAATAAATGTGTAATTATATCTTATGTTGTTTCAATGTGGATTTCCTTGATCACCTCTGTGTTTTCCTGGTGATCAATGAAGATGAGTATCTTTTGATAAGCTTATAGGCCATTTGGAGTTTCTTTTTATTCAAGTGCTTGTAGAAGTATTCTGAGTTTCCCAGTGGATTTTCTTATTCTCATTAATGTGTAAGAATTCATTATATACTGTGGGATTTTTATCAGTGATATGTGTTCTGAATATTTTCCCATTCAGTGATTTGTTTTTTACTTATCTTTTGATTTGCTTTATAGTGTCTTTGGTGAACAGAAATTTTTATTTTTAATGTAGTCAAATTCATTATTTATTGCTTTATCAGTAGTGCTTTCTAAGCTCTGTTCCATCATTTCTGGCAACCAGTAAGGCAAGCCCAACCAACCTCTTCTTTTCTGAAGATTACTGGCTTTATATTAATTCTTTTCTTTCTTTTAACATCTTTATTGGAGAACAATTGCTTACAATGCTGTGATAGTTTCTGCTGTATAACAAAGTGAACAACTATACGTATACATATAACCCCATATCCCATCCCTCTTGCGTCTCCCTCCCACCCTCCCTATCCCACCCCTCTAGGTGGTCACGAAGCACTGAGCTGATCTCCCTGTGCTATGCGGCTGCTTCCCACTAGCTGTCTATTTTACATTTGGTAGTGTATATATCTAAATGCCACTATCTCAATTCTTCCCAGCTTACCCTTCCACTACCCCATATCCTCAAGTCCATTCTCTACATCTGCATCTTTATTCCTGTCCTGCCCCAAGGTTTTTCAGAACGATTTTTCTTTTTAGATTCCATATATATGTGTTAGCATACAGTATTTGTTTTTCTCTTTCTGACTTACTTCACTCTGTATGACAGACTCTAGGTCCATCCACCTCACTACAAATAACTCAATTTCGTTTCTTTTTATGGCTGAGTCAATATTCCATTGTATATAGGTGCCACATCTTCTTTATCCATTCATCTGCCAATGGACACTTAGGTTGCTTGCATATCCTGGAAATTGTAAACAGTGCTGCAATGAACATTGTGGTACATAACTCTTTTTGAATGATGGTTTTCTCAGGGTATACTCCCAGTAGTGGGATTGCTGGGTCATATGGTAGTTCTATTTTTAGATTTTTAAAGAAACTCCATACTGTTCTCCATAGTGGCTGTATCAATTTACATTCCCACCAACAGCACAGAAGTGTTCCCTTTACTCCAGACCCTCTCCAGCATTTATTGTTTGTAGACGTTTTGATGATGGCTATTCTGACAGGTGTGAGGTGATACCTCATTGTAATTTTGATTTGCATTTCTCTAATGATTAGTGATGTTGAGCATCCTTCCATATGTTTGTTGGCAATCTGTATATCTTCTCTGGAGAACTGTCTGTTTAGCTCTTCTGCCCATTTTTGGATTGGGTTGTTTGTTTTTTTGATATTGAGCTGCATGAGCTGCTTGTATATTTTGGAGATTAATCCTTTGTCAGTTGCTTTTTTTGCAAATATTTTCTCCCATTCTGAGGGTTGTCTTTTCATCTTGTTTATGGTTTCCTTTGCTCTGCACAAGCTTTTAAGTTTCATTAGGTCCCATTTGTTTATTTTTGTTTTTATTTCCATTCCTCTAGGAGGTGGGTGAAAAAGGATCTTGCTGTGATTTATGTCATAGAGTGTTCTGCCTATGTTTTCCTCTAAGAGTTTGATAGTGTCTGGCCTTACGTTTAAGTCTTTAAACCATTTTGAGTTTATTTTTGTGTGTGGTGTTAGGGAGTGTTCTGATTTTACCCTTTTACATGTAGCTGTCCAGTTTTTCCAGCACCATTATTGAAGAGGCTGTCTTTTCTCCATTGTATATTCTTGCCTCCTTTATCAAAGATAAGATGACCATATGTGTGTGGGTTTATCTCTGGGCTTTCTGTCCTGGTCCATTGATCTATATGTCTGTTTTTGTGCCAGTACCATACTGTCTTGAGTACTGTAGCTTTGGAGTATAGTCTGAAGTCTGGGAGCCTGATTCCTCCAGCTCCGTTTTTCTTTCTGAAGATTGCTTTGGCTATTCGGGTTCTTTTGTGTTTCCATACAAATTGTGAAGTTTTTTGTTCTAGTTCTGTGAAAAATGCCATTGGTAGTGATAGGGATTGCATTGAATCTGTAGATTGCTTTGGGTGGTATAGTCATTTTTGCAATGTTGATTCCTCTAATCCAAGAAAATAGTATATATCTCCATCTGTTTGTATCATTTTTAATTTCTTTCATCAGTGTCTTATAGTTTCCTGCATACAGGTCTTTTGTCTCCTTAGGTAGGTTTATTCCTATGTATTTTATTCTTTTAGTTGCAGTGGTAAATGGGAGTGTTTCCTTAATTTCTCTTTCAGATTTTTCATCATTAGTGTATAGGAATGCAAGAGATTCCTTTGCATTAATTTTGTATCCTGCTACTTTACCAAATTCATTGATTAGCTCTAGTAGTTTTCTGGTAGCATCTTTAGGATTCTCTATGTACAGCATCATGTCATCTACAATCAGTGACAGTTTTATTTCTTCTTTTCTGATTTGGATTCCTTTTATTTCTTTTTCTTCTCTGATTGCTGTGGTTAAAACTTCCAAAACTATGTTGAGTAATAGTGGTGAGAGTGGACATCCTTGTCTTCTTCCTGATCTTAGTGGAAATGGTTTCAGTTTTTCACCATTGAGAACAATGTTGGCTGTGGGTTTGTCATATATGGCCTTTATTACGTTGAGGTAAGTTCCCTCTATGACTCTTTCTGGAGGGTTTTTATCATAAATTGGTGTTGAATTTTTTCAAAAGCTTTTTCTGCATCTATTGAGATGATCATATGGTTTTTATCCATCAATTTGTCAATATGGTCTATCACATTTGTTGATCTGCATATATTGAAGAATCCTTGCATTCCTGGGATAAACCCCACTTGATCATGGTGTATGATCATTTTAATATGCTGTTGGATTCCGTTTGCTAGTATTTTGTTGAGGATTTTTGCATCTATGTTCATCAGTGATATTGGCCTGTAGTTTTCTTTCTTTGTGACATCTTTGTCTGGCTGGTATCAAGGTGATGGTGGCCTCGTAGAATGAGTTTTGGAGTGTTCTTCCCTCTGTTATATTTTGGAATAGATTGAGAAGGATAGGTGTTAGCTCTCCTCTAAATGTTTGATAGAATTCAACTGTGAAGCCATCTGGTCCTGGGCTTTTGTTTGTTGGAAGATTTTTAATCACAGTTTCAATTTCAGTGCTTGTGATTGGTCTGTTTATATTTTCTATTTCTTCCTGGTTCAGTCTCAGAAGGTTGTGCTTTTCTAAGAATTTGTCCCTTTCTTCCAGGTTGTCCATTTTATTGGCATATAGTTGCTTGTAGTAATCTCTCATGATCCTTTGTATTTCTACAGTGTCAGTTGTTACTTCTCTTTTTTCATTTCTAATTCTGTTGATTTGAGTCTTCTCCCTTTTTTTTTTTTTTTTTGATGAGTCTGGCTAATGGTTCATCAATTTTGCTTATCTTCTCAAAGAACCAGCTTTTAGTTTTATTGATCTTTGCTGTTGTTTCCTTCATTTCTTTTTCATTTATTTCTGATATGATCTTTATGATTTCTTTCCTTCTGCTAACTTTGGGTTTTTTTTGTTGTTCTTTCCCTGATTGCTTTGTTATAATGTGTAATGTTAGTTGGTTTATTTGAGATTTTTCCTTTTTCTTGAGGTAGGAATATTGCTATAAATTTCCCTCTTAGAACTGCTTTTGCTGCATCCCATAGGTTTTGGGTCATTGTGTTTTCATTGTCCTTAGTTTCTAGGTATTTTTTTATTTTCTCTTTGATTTCTTCAGTGATCTCTTGGTTATTTAGTAGTGTATTCTTTAGCCTCCATGTGTTTGTATTTTTTACAGATTTTTTTCCTGTAATTGGTATCTAGTCTCATAGTGTTGTGGTCTGAAAAAATATTTGATACGATTTCAATTTTCTTAAATTTACCAAGGCTTGATTTCTGACCCAAAGTATGATCTATCCTGGAGAAGTTCCTTGAGCACTTGAGAAGAAAGTGTATTCTGTTGTTTTTGGATGGACTGTCCTATAAGTAACAATTAAGTCCATCTTGTCTAATGTGTCATTTAAAGCTTGTGTTTCCTTAATTATTTTCACTTTGGATGATCTGTCCATTGGTGAAAGTGTGCTGTTAAAATCCCTTAGTATTATTGTGTTACTGTCAATTTCCCCTTTTATGGCTGCTAGCATTTGCCTTATGTATTGAGGTGCTCTTATATTGGGTGCATAAATATTTACAATTGTTATATCTTCTTCTTGGATTGATCCTTTGATCATTAAGTAGTGTCCTTCTTTGTCACTTGTAATAGTCTTTATTTTAAAGTCTATTTTGTCTGATATGAGAATTGCTACTCCAGCTTTCTTTTGATTTCCATTTGCATGGAATATCTTTTTCCATCCCCTCACTTTCAGTCTGTACGTGTCCCTAGGTCTGAAGTGGGTCTCTTGTAGACAGCGTATATATGGGTCTTGTTTTTATATCCATTCAGCCAGTCTGTGTCATTTGATTGGAGCATTTAATCCATTTACATTTAAGGTAATTATTGATATGTATGTTCCTATTATCATTTTCTTAATTGTTTGGGGTTTGTTATTGTAGGTCTTTTCCTTCTCTTGTGTTTCCTGCCTAGAGAAGTTCCTTCAGCGTTTGTTGTAAAGCTGGTTTAGTGGTGCTGAATTCTCTTAACTTTTGCTTGTCTCTAAAGTTTTTAATTTCTCTGTCAAATCTGAATGAGATCCTTGCTTGGTAGAGTAATCTTGGTTGTAGTTTTTTCCCTTTCATCACTTTAAATATGCCCTGCCACTGCTTTCTGGCTTGCAGAGTTTCTGCTGAAAGATCAGCTGTTAACCTTAGGGGGATTCCCTTGTACGGATTCTCTTATTTGTTGCTTTCCCCTTGATGCTTTTAATATTTTTTCGTTGTTTTTAATTTTTGATGGTTTGATTAATATGTGTCTTGGAGGGTTTCTCCTTGGATTTATCCAAGGAGTATTGGACTTTCTGCATTTCCTCGACTTGATTGACTATTTCCTTTCCCATATTAGGGAAGTTTTCAACTATAATCTCTTCAAATATTTTCTCAATCCCTTTCTTTTTCTGTTCTTCTTTTGGGACCCCTATAATTCGAACGTTGGTGTGTTTAATGTTGTTCCAGAAGTCTCTGAGACTGTCCTCAATTCTTTTCATTCTTTTTTCTTTATTCTGCTCTGCTGTAGTTGTTTCCACTAGTTTATCTTCCAGGGCACTTATCCGTTCTTCTGCCTCATTTATTCTATTGATTCCTTCTAGAGAATTTTTAATTTCATTTATTGTGTTGTTCATCATTGTTTGTTTGCTCTTTAGTTCTTCCAGGTCCTTGTTAAATGTTTCTTGTATTTTCTCCATTCCATTTCCAAGATTTTGGATCATCTTTACTATCATTACTCTGAATTCTTTTTCAGGTAGACTGCCTATTTCCTCTTCATTTGTTTGGTCTGGTGGGTTTTTACCTTGCTCCTTCATCTGCTGTGTATTTCTCTGTCTTCTCATTTTGCTTAACTTACTGTGTTTGGTGTCTCCTTTTCACAGGCTGCAGGTCTGTAGTTCTTGTTGTTTTTGGTGTCTGCCCCCAGTGCGTAAGGTTGGTTCAGTGGGTCATGTAGGGTTCCTGGTGGAGGGGACTGGTGCCTGTGTTCTGGTGGATGAGGCTGGATCTTTTCTTTCTGGTGAGCAGGACCATGCCCAGTGCTGTGTTTTGGGGTGTCTGTGAACTTATTATGATTTTAGGCAGCCTCTCTGCTAATGGGTGGGGTTGTGTTCCTGTCTTGCTAGTTGTTTTGCATGGCGTGTCCAGCACTGGAGCTTGATGGTCGTTGAGTGGAGCTGGGTCTTAGCGTTGAGACGGAGATCTGTGGAAGAGCTCTCGCTGATTGATATTACATGGGGATGGGAGGTCTCTGATTGTCCAATGTCCTGAACTCGGCTCTCCTACCTCAGAGGCTCAGGCCTGACACTCGGCCAGAGTTCCAAGACACTTACATGCAGATGGGTTAAATTCTCTAGTCCAAAGGCACAGGGTGGCCAGCCTTCTGCGCTCTGCTCGGTCCTCTAGCCAGGCGTTGTCCTTCAGGCCTTCTGTGTTCTGCTTTGTAATGGTGCCTTGTGATGGCATGCTGCTGGGGCTGCAACAGTAGGTCCCCCGGGTTCATTTGTTGTTGGTTCCCTGCTAGACACTGAGATTAAGGCTATATTAATTCTTAACTGCTAATGCTCTTACTCTCAGGCAACAATTTTAAGATTCTTCACAGGCACCTATCAACAATTTTCTTTGCACCATTATGTAGCACAATTATCCAACTGGTTGCCTAAGACTCCACTAACTGTTCCTTTTTATAGCTCTAACCCTTGCTCTGGCAGGTCTGAAATTATGGGTAGGGTCCATTCAAGATAATCCATGCCCAAACACTCAAACACTTTCATAATATTTACTCTGGCCCATGAGAAAACATAGTATTTTTTTCTGCCAAACTCTTGAAGCTCAGTCCTTCCCTCTTGTTCTCCTAACAGGGGCAGTTCCAACTATTTCTGGCCTTTAGACTTTTCTACTAAGAATCTAGTGTTGGTTCTTCTGAATTCCAGAGAACAGATTTTATATTCTCAGAGCCATTCTCTTCAAACTCCTCTTGCCCCATTTGCTTTAAGATGAATGTCAGGTTGGGTAGTGGGAAAAAGGGATACACACCTTTAAACTCATAGCATTCCAACCAAACTCTCCAAAGAAATTCTAATTATTTCTTTCTTCTTGATTATTCTTTCTCCCCTTATATAACCTGGAGGTGGGTGCAGGACTACAAGTCTCAGAAGCAGTTTAGTGTCACCGCGATGGTAGATTATCTGAGACTTCTCTTTGGCATGTGAGGACATTTAACCCCCACTCCTCTTTGGAATCACCATCCAAAATCTTAAGGCACGAAAGGTCATATTCAGCAATATGTTTCTTTCTCTGTATCATTTGAAATTTTAATCAAAACCATTAACATATTACTTCAGATAGAGCCAATTGAAACCAATTAAATCTATAAGAGGTCATAAACATTATGTTAAAAATAAACATGTTTAGTATAAACATACAAATATTATATCCACTAATGTGAACCAATTCATTTGATTTTAATTACAGAAAAAAAAATGGACACACTTTGTCTAAATACATAGCCAGCTATTGAATAAAAAGTAGTTTGAAGCACTTCACAGTCAAAGCAGTTTTTGTACAAATGACCTAAAATATTAGTTCTCTTTTGTAGCATAGCTCTATCATCCAGTCAAATTAAAGTAACTTGAAACCTCTGTTTTTCTTAGTGTCATCACTTCTTTGCTAGCCAGTTTTCCATCATTCTCTAAAATAATATGGCTCTTTTATAACCCCATAACTATAATATCCCTCTGCCCAAAAGTCTCTTTTTACTCCTTATTTACTACATATTTATGTTAACTCTAGCATAAATGTTATGGCTTCTATTAACCCTCTCCCAACTCACTAAAGAAGTGTTATCTACCCTATTGTTGATGTCACAGCCTTAAATTCATCATCTATTATAGCACATTAGAAATTATATTATTAGTTATAACAATTTGATTGTTTCCCCTATTAAACATGGATGATATCTTCCCCAGAGCAAAGCTGCTGGAATATAATTAATTCCTTAATAAATATTTAATAAATAAATGACAATGTCATATCTCCTCTATTTGAAGGCCAGAATTAGGGAAACTGCTATCAGGTTTTCACTTCTGGGTCATGCAGCATAAGACACAGCAGCTGAAAGTGTGTGAAACCAGAGAATATTGAGGAGTTTGTTTTAATTTGTGACTTTCAGGTCACAAGGAAAAATAGGTATACTCAGGTTTTTTCCAGTGATGTGGTTTATTAGTAGATAAAGACAAAATGTATGGAAGGAAACAAAGAAAGCGTATCAAGAGCCAAGCAGTTCTCATGAAGATTCAAAGCAATAGCCTCTGCTATTTTGGATTCAACGGCAATTGTAGTGGATCAGCAGTAATTTCACTAACTCAGCCATGGCTCTGGTGACCCAACCCATTTTTCTAGTGGACACCTAGCGCTTACTACTCTAGTGACTTCGTGACCCAGCTCCTCTTACCTCTGATTTTTCTAAATCTGCTACTCTATATACTTCCTTTGTTTCAATTCTGGGTTTTTCTCTAATCTACTTCTGCATAATCTGTCCTCTTTTTGTGTACTTACATTCTACATTTTTCAAGATTGTATTTTACTGAATTTTTTCTAATAGGTAGAATACTTAATACCAGGTCTCCTTATATGTTACAGGACTTCTTGCACCTAGCCTGTAGATGGTTCTCTTTACTGCGTTATCATTGCTAATTCAATCAGTTTTGGTCAATATAGCAAGATCATGAAACACTAAGTAGGCAAAATAAGGCATAATTTCTGTATGTATGATAATGAAAGTGTGGTTATGTTAAATGCTCTTATTCTGGAGATATGTGTGCTGAAATATTGGGGGGATGCAAGGTTTAGATTTCTGCAACTACTTTTTAATGGATCAACAAAGATATATGTGTGAGACAGAGAATGTTAATTAGTAGGTGATATGCAGAGAAGTGTGTATTATTCTATTCATTTTTTTTCCTGTATGTTTGAAATTTTGCATAATATAGTTGAAAGAAAAAAGGAAAATGTTAAGGAAAAATGACTAAACTGGATTCTTTTCATGCCAATATTTTATAAACGTTGTTCTCTGTGTTTTAAGACATATATGGGAAGAAATTAAAAATGTAAGGTTATTGCTGTGGTTTTATCATGTCTCATATGAGTATGGATCATTCCATTATTCTCTGTAAATATTGAACATTTGTTGCCTGTTCAGGATGTTGCCAGAATTAAGGTGTTAATATCTCCATAATTCTCTGAACTCCTTAGATGAGAAATGCTATGCAATTGAAACGTATTGTTGTAATGGTGATCATCATTATTAACCTTGTATGGCACCTTGTATTTGAAAGTGCTTGGTAACCATTTTTATTAGTCATTATTAACGTCTTTTTTAGAGTGCACTTCAGATTGATTAATCACATTCCTGACCTGACTATTCAATTTATGTTCAGGATTTGCCTCTATGTTCAGTTACAATTTATTGTTTTAAGCCTTCTATTTGCTTTTTATACCCAGAGATTTTCAAAAGTTATCTCTGAGATCAAAATACTTTCAAATAATTCCATTTTGTTCTCTACCAGATTTTTGAAGATAGAGTTATTATTTTTACATGAAGCAATGGTCCTTTAGAGGTTATACAATTCTGTTTGTGAAGAAAATTGACAAATTGTATTCAAATTTTATTCATATCTTTCAAATCCATTGCCTTTTTTGCTATCCTTAAAGTGTAGATCTAGTTTATTCATAAAGTCCTTGATTATTGTTTTTACACAAAGTCAAAAAATAAAAGAGAATGTCTTTGGTGTAAGAGAGTTTGGTGTGATTCCTGAAGCCACCATTACCTTACCATAACTCTGTAAATCAGCTTTGATCGTTCTCAGTTTTCTTATCTACAAAAAGGAGAATATCATTGCTTCATAATTTGTTTTGTTGATTTAAGGAACTGTCCATTATAAATTACTGTTACAATATCTGACACATGGTAAATAATAATTAATGCAAAACAATTCACTATATTTCTAGTTTTTTCATCCAAATTTGTGATAGGGTGATCTTTCTAAACTGTAAATTCCAGAATATCACCTTTATTAATTATAATTAATAAGTTCCGTTTTCTTTTTAGGAGACTGCAGAGGTCTATATGGTCTTATGTGAACCTCATATTCTACCATTTCTGCTTGTACTCATTTATTTTCAAAGAATTCTAAACTATATGGAACTAAATAATACTGGCCACTTTCTTGAGCAGTCATCCTAGGAACTGCCCATTTTCCTAAGCACTAGCTACCTTGTAAAAGCTTTGCACATGCCAAGTGTACAGAACTGCCAGAATGTCCTTTGCAAAACCTTATTTAGCCAGCATAGTTTAACTCAAATGTTACCCTTCAGCAAAAGCTTTCCCTGATAATTTTTTTCTTCATTGTTCTCTCACAGCAACTTGACCCCGTTCATCCCTTGAATTTCTATAAATACATATCTCTCTTCTCCTTTCCCTGTCTCTTCCCTTGACTATGAACTCCTGAAGGATAAGGCTATATTACATCGAACTTCAGTTACCAAAAGAAGTAGCTATCAATACCTGATTTCCCCAGTATTTATCTAAAGGTTACATTTCAAAAAGCATCACTACTCTCTAATTGTCTCAAAATATCTGTTTCATCATCGTGAGATGATGCTATCTATTTTCTTTTCCATGTTACCTGGAATTTCTAACAATGACCCCATTGGCCAAAATGGGGGTATTTTCTTAAAAATGGGCTACATGCTTAAAATGTGCTGCTTGCTTAAAAATGTGGTATATGCTTTAAAACGTGCTACACGTTGCTGAAGGGTCTATTTTACTTCTTACTTTTTTCCAATCACAAATTAGTTTATCAAATTAGCCAGTTGTGACCTGAAAAGATGTAGAGAAATTTTCTCTAAATTTAGAACAAGTTATAGAGCAAAATAATTATTTAATTGGAGGTAGAGAAGAAATATAAGAGAAAATTCAGTGCATATATTTTGTGTACAGCAAGGTAAAGAAATCTTCAGGTCTGCAGGTCAATGTTTATAAAAAGCTCATGCTTTTATATTGCATTAGCGAGTTTTCATTATGTACAGCATAGTGTTACAAGCATGGGCTTTGGAGTAAACTGGTCTAAGTTCCATGTCTAATATTTACTAGATCTGTGACGTGAGACAATGTAACTAACCTATGAGTGTCAGTTTTCTTATCCACAATGTGTGTGTAAAAAGATACCATTCTTAACTCTCACAACATAACTCTCACAACATACATAATTGTTGTGAGAGTTAAATAAGATGTATAAAGTATTCACCACAGAGGCAGGAACATAATAAGATTGCATCATGGTAGGTATAAGTAATAATATAATTATCTCCCCATACAAAATTCGAAAAGCAAGTATGATTCCTTACAGATAAGGATATCAACAAATGTTAATGACTTGCTTATAATGTAAAGCTGTTATTAATTGAAGGACATATGATTCAAATTTAAGCTTTCTGATTCTCTTTACATCACACTTTACAAAACTCACACTGCTTCTAGCTTGTGAAAGTCTCAGGCAAGGGATGAATGAACATTAGTAGGTTCCCAAGGCCAAGTATCTGAGAAGAGGAGACAGGAAAGAATAACTCTAAAACAAAATTAATCTGTTTCCTAGATATGCCCTTTCTGATGTTATCTAAAAATTGATGCTACTAAAAAACACCACTTGTAGGGCATCATGCTAAGTGTGGATGTGGAAAGACAGAAAAAAATTAAATTAATTTTTTTCTAATAACTTATGTCTAAGAAATAACAAAGTTCAAATAATGTATTAGTAGCATACATCCGTAACTGCAAAATAAGCATAACTGAAGATGCTTCTATAAGTTAAATGAAATTATTTTTAAGTTGACATATAATAAAAGATTTTATGAAAAAAATTTTAAACCAAGTTTCCAAATTGTTATAGGAAAAGAGGAAAAATATAAGGGAGAATAGTCTAAAGAATGTGACTCTTCTTCCACTTTCCTTTTTCCCTTGGTTCATTACCATTTACCTTCCAACCATCTATCTTTATTCACATTCTGTCATTTTTCACAGTTGCTTCTTAAAATCCTAGCAACACATGTCCTATTCATTTCACTTTCTTAGCTATGAAGACAGGTGATAAAATCCCTGTAAAAACGTCCAGATCATTTTCTTCAAAAACAACCACTTACCACTGTCACTTTCAATATACTAACTAAATACATTTATTGATATTACAGTGTAACAATAATATTTTGTAAGTGTATAGGTTTCCATTTCAGTTGAGAAAATTCAAGCATTATATAATGAGTAGTTCATTGACTTGGTAATTTTCAGGTTTGGTAATAAGGAACAGAGACTAAATTAGTTGCCCCCAGTCAAAGCATGAATCAGGAGAAAGCCACTCATATAATCTCAGATATAGTAAGCCTACAAATAGAACTCTTAGAAGAAAACATATGAAAAATTTGACATAATATATGACTCTTTTAAATTATGTTAATTTACAATAATTACTTAAGAAACATCCTATTTGAAAACAGAATTGTAACAATTCTATGCAATTTACTAATTTCCTTTTCCATTCTCCACCCAGGATTTTGTTGAAGAAAGGAAAAATCATATTGTTAGACTCAAAAATCTTGCCATCTTAATTCCGTATCTAATATGGTTTTGGTGAATACTTTCTTTGAGTAATCTTGAATTCAAGTCAATCTGATTAACTGGTTAGATTATCATGTCCAAATCACTCTGCTAAATACTGAGGACAAGTGTTCAATAAGACCGCATCATTCAATGAGAATTTTACAATCTTCTGGAGAGAAAAATACACACATAATTGAAATCAAATGTGTTAAGTGTTAGAGCTACACAAAATGCCCTAGTTTAAACTTCATTATCTCTCATCTGGAAAACTGCTAGCATGTAATAATTGTTCCTCCTGCCTCTGGTCTCCTCCCACCAACCAGCTGTTTAACCTCTTTTCCATATTACTGCCAGAATAGTCTATATAAGACAGATCTGATTTTGTTACACTAGATGTAAAGACCTTTGATGGCTCTCCATTATACACAGAATGCAGCCCAAGCTCCTTAGCAGGATACAGGAGACTTCCCTAAAGTGGATGTGTTTTTCTCAACCCTCACCTCTATCACCTATTACCAATTTTTTGGTGATAGATCACAAGCATCATCGGCGCTACACCTTTCTGGCTTCCTCTTTCTGGTATGCCCTTTACACACTTTGCCTAACTCACTTTATTTTTGCTCTTCCTTCATGATTCATTTAAGGTTTATTTCTTCTAAGAAACCTGGCTAAACTGAGGATTCTTCCTTTGCTTTTTTATAACACACTGTGCCAATTTCTATTTTGCCACCTTCCATAATATTTTTGGTTATATTACATGCAAAAGTGTAAAATCCTTGTGGTGAATATGGTCTTTTTCCACCCCTTCTAGTGTATCTACCTGCCTTGCAGACTTAGGTATGTTTCTGGATTCAGATTAGATTCTGCCATGTTTTAAGTTGCATTTTTATGAAATTTAAAGGAAGATAAAGTAGAAATCATCTTTATGTTTCTTTCACTATTTTCTCCTGGCAAGCAAGAAGTTACTGTGCAGCAGTGTTCTAGTTTCCAGTCTTTATCTTTGCAAGTGTTGAAATATAGCTTTGGCAGAGGCAGAAGCCAGACTTTAAATCTCAGCTGCCGATTCCATGGGATGGAGATGCAGTTGCAGCAGGATTGCAGTGGCTTCCTGATCCCAAATTCCTGATCTCTGGATCATAGCTACAACTGAGTGTGTTTGAACCCAAGTGTTCCAGGACCAGGCTCCCCATTCCCCACCTTTCTGATCTTAGCAGAATGAACAGCAACCTGGCAGATCAATTCTGTACTTTATCAGGAATCATTTCAGGAGGTGCAGTCTTGAGTCCAATCCTCCATCTTTTCAATGACTTTATAAGTGCCTGGTTTCCTATATTCAATTTCTCTTTTCGCATAGAATGCCTAGAGTAGTTTCTGTTTCCTGTACTATGCCCTGACAGAGTTTTTATAGCAGAAATGGTTGCAGACAACATATCCTCAAGAAAGGAAATCTTGGATTGGTTATCTAGTGACATTAAATTTAAGGCAGTGAAGATAAGAGTATGATTAAAGAATGGATGGTTGTGGTCTGAATAAAAACGGTAAGTTGGTAACTTAAGTTATCTGGAATGAAACACCTACTGAATAAAAGGGCTATTGTTTCCCGGAGTGAAGCCTGACTGATACACTCTCCTAAAGGCAAAGATTCTCATCACCATCTTATAGCCACAGCTCCTAACACAGAGCCTGACACATAATCACATAGCATGTAAGTGTGTGGAACTGAAACGAGTGATACATTCTGCCAAAGTTATTGTAGTATCTTCATGAATGAACTTGTATTCGACTTCGAGAGTGAAACATTTCAGTTGTATTTCAGACAGAAGAGACAGCATGTTCACAGGAATAAAAGACAAAGCATGCTTAAGAAGTAGCAAGTAATTCAGTAATTATATCAGCAGGCTTTTGAAAGATGTAGTAAGAGATAATACTAGACAAATTCTGAAGGAATTTTTCTGAAAAAAACACAAAATTTTGAAGTGCATAGTATATCATACTTCATACTGAATCCACTACCATACTTAATAATTTTCATTGTTTTTCCCAGAACTAACTTTTAAAAATCTCCTACTCTGTTATTTCCAACCCTATACTGGGAATAAAATTGTAATAACATTATTATACCTGTATTATCCATTTCAGAGCACTGCTATTTTTCATCTGTTGTCATTATATTTCAATAAATATAAAACAAAACAAAATTGAAAATGATCCTTTTCTCTTAAAATGAATCTTATTTAGCAATCATTTGTAACTTATTTTTCTTAGATAAAATATCTGTATCTATTTTTACCTTGTCCTTTTGAATTATTAAATCAGAAATGACCTCTTCTTTCTATGACTTTGATCTTTTCTCAAATGTACCTTTAACATAACTATTTTAAAAGTCAGATAGGGAATTAACTTTCATACATCTACTTTCACCTATTAATCATAACACCTAGCATTTCCACAGACTAGAATATTTATCTAAATTTGAATAAAGTTTTTTTTGTTTTTTTGTTTTACAAATAAGATGATTATATTATAAAAAGATCAAGGAGTGAATATTCTTTTTTCTACAAACAAAAATTCAGCAAAGCAAGTGAAGTGTTCTAAATTCCCAGTTCTTCCACATGTGAAATACTAGATATAGTAGAAAATGAGACAAGTCTTCATCATGACTGCATCAAACCAGTACTACTCAGGAATCTATCATTTGGTATTCTTTAGAAAATAAAAGTCACTCTTTAGGAACAGGGCTTATGAAATTTTAATGTGCACTCCCTTTGGAACTTATTTCATGCCATATTCCTCAGGCATTCATTCAATAAATATCTATGGAGTGCCTACAGTATGCTTGGAAATATCAGCAAACAAAACAAAGACCCCTGTCCTTGGGAGCCAACGTTCTAATATGGTGAGACAAAAGATACTTAAAATACATAATAAAATAAATTGTTACTAATCTTAATAACCACTGTCTGGGATTAAGTGACAGATCTGTGAAAAGTGCCTTAGTTCTTAGAGGCTAAAATATGATATCTCTTCAAGTTGTAAATATAATTGCCCCTGACTTCTGAACTCTAAATTCAACATATAAATGCTATTCATGGCAATAAACAGAAATACATAAAGGAGCAGGATAACTCAGAACTAGCAGGAATCTAATAAACTTTTTGTCTTACCAATAGTAGCCATTTTTATCAGCCACTATATGCCAGGTACTATGATAACCGCTTTGCATGCATTTCATTCTTTAACAAAACATTTTTACAAAAATAAATAGGTCCAGTTACTATACCCAATTTATAGAAAAGGAAACAAAAGCAGAGAAGATTCCCATATTAAAAAGCTTAAGAAGTGGTCTGGGTGGGACTAGAACCCAGGTTATCCACTCCTGAAGGTACTAGACTTAACTGTGACCAGAATGCAGTAATATATCTACTTAAACAACAACTGTGCTAATCATAAAGAGACACTGGGAGCTATGGAGAAATTTTTTTTTTTAAAAAGTGAAATAACTGTTGCAGGGCACATCTAAATGCTATTTAGGAGAGAGCAAGCCTTAAATAAGGAAATTAAAGTTCTATTCTCAAGACCATTCTAATGTGTAGATGGTGTCTCAGGCTAATTTGATGTGATGAGAAATATTTGATTCATCTAATTAACTCTTTTTGTTCTAATTTAATTATCAATCAAATTGCTGATTATTATTTGGGGTTCCAAGTTTAATACCAAGAAAGAAGGTACTGGTCATGTCAGTGTGAGTTTTATGATGTATATATGACATTTATGGTTCCTTTGAAATATGATGAATTTGACTCTAGTTTTATTCATCTGTCTCATGATCTTGGCTAATAACTAATAGTATTTCATAAACTCTTTGATATGCAAAGCTCTATGCTAGAAATCTTATATGCCCTAAATATTTTTTACCACAAATATTTATTGAATGAATTTACTCTCTCTAAATAGTATGTCATTTGTCAGTAACATACCATTTCGACAAAAATTTTTATTTTGAAAAGCAGTCTACCATACCTCTGTTAAAAATTGCATTTAGGATGAGCTCTAAAACTAATGTTTGCTCAAAATAAATTTTGCTTTATACCTTTTGTATTAGTTTCCTGTGACTGCTGTTACAAATTACCACAACTTGGTGACTTAATAACAGAAATTTATTCTCTCACAATTCTAGAGGCCAGAAGTCTAGAATCAGTACCACTGTGACACAATTAACGTGTCAGTAGGGGCCTTGTTCCCTCTGGGAGGAGTAGGGGAAAGTCCTTTCCTTGCTTCCTCCAGCTTCTGGTAGCTGCCAGGATTCCTTGGTTCATTCTTCTGATGAACAAGATTCTTATGTCAATGTGCAGATCATTGCTCTATTCCAAAGGCATGTATAGACTGTAAGCCTTTCCAATACTAGTCTATAAATTACAGTTCAGACTTTATAATATTTAGAAAGAGTCTGGGATGTTTTTAACTTTAATATGAATTTTGCTATTATTAATGTCCATTTTAATAAAGTAAAATATTATTGACAATTCAATGTCTTTATTTTTGTAAAACAAATACACAGAGTCTTAAGACGTGGTCCTTCACTTTACAAATACTAGATTTGTTTTTGTGATAGCCATGAAAGCACATTGGTCAAATCTCCTGCTGTAAGGAACACAATTTACTGATGACCTCAGTTGCTGCTCCTATGGATCGAAAACTATATTTGTGCTGATGCCACTCTTCCCAGGGACTGCTCCCAGGCAATGACTGAGCAGGATAGGGGTATTAATGCTGGCCCTTTTCTATCAAACAGGAAACTGTTCAACAAATTTGGCTTCTCATTGGTCTGGCTAAACTTTTCTGTGCACTCATTATGGGCTAAATTGCATTCCCCACAATATGTTGAAATCCTAACCGACAGTACCTCAAAATGTCACTGTATTTGGACATAGAGTCTTTAAAGAGATAATTAAAATAAAAGTAGGTCATATGGGTCGTCCCTAAGAGGAAATGACTGGAGTCTCTATAAGAAGAGATTAGGACACAGACACAGAGGAAAGACCATGTGAAGACACTGGAAGAAGGTTGCCATATACAACTCAAGGAAAGAGGCCTCAGAAGAAACTAATTCTGTTGACACCTTGATTTTGTATTTCTAGCCTTCACAACTGTGAAGAAAGAAATTTCTGTTAAGCCAGTCAACCATAGTACTTTGTTATGGCAGCCCTAAAAATCTAATATAAAGCTATACTGCAGTTCAGTAATCTTGTGATCCTTCTCCTGACTCCTCTTCTACAGGTGTCAGACCTGAATCATGGTCTGAAATCTCACCCCAACAGCTTCTGCTCCCTCCCACTTTATTCTTCACAGATTTTTTTCCCCACTGTATATTTGCATGTGTAATTCCATTTTGGTTCTGTTCCTCATTGAAGCCAATCTAACACAATCTTCTAAATAGAATAAAATATTATTTCTAGTTCCTGTAACAGAGACATTAACTCATCATGGTTCAATTGTTCTTTTTTAAAACTCCAATTTTAAAATTCTCATCTTTATTTCTTCTAAATATTTATGCTCCATTATCAGAAGGCATTCAGGGAGATGCCATTTTTAAAAATTCATTTAGTGGATTTTTTTCATCAAAATATGTTAAAAATAAATGGGAAATGAGAATCTTTACGTTAAATTATTTATTGTAAAAAAAATTTTAAGTGAAGTTTTCAGTGTTGAGTGCTACAAAGGAAACATAGAAGGCACTAAATCAGTGAACTGAGAACACATGGAAGGCATTTTATCACTACAAACCTTTTAATGTTCCCTAAAGTATTTGCCGGTATTGTGTTACTAATGGAAAAGTTCAACCAGAAGATCAGGCTTATGAATATTCTATTTTCAAAATATTTATGCTAGAACAAATTTGAAACTTTGAAAAATATCCTACCTTTCCACTGTAGATATTTTTTAAGATCACGGAATTTTATTCTTTGAATGAGATTATGACCCTACTAGTATATTTTCAGATTCTCGTTTTATTGCAAAAGGGGCAAAAAGGGAAACTTAAAGTGGACATACCTTCCTCCACATCAACATCAAATATTTATCAAACCAGAAGTTTCTTTCTGCTACCAAATCGCCATGCTTACCTGTAACTGCGATCACTACCTTCTTTCCAAGATCCAAAAGACAGGTACACGATTTTGGCTTTAAATGTTCTCTCATCTATTCTGGGTCCTTCTCCTCCTCACTATCTAATTTTTTCAACTATTTCCTTTCTGCTCCTTTCTACTGACTCTTTTCTAACATTTTAAAATGTTCAAGTGTCTTTCATTTAAAAAAATGTCATTCTCTCAAATCCTTTCCAAAACCAGCTGTCTCCCCCTTTCACAAAATTGCAAGAGTGCTATTTACCAGGGATCAGCAAAATTTTCTGTAAAGAGCCAGTGTATACATATTGTGAATACATGGTCTCTGTTTCGACTACTCTTCTCTGCCATATTAGGGTGAAGAGTTATAGATAATAGATAGTCAAATGAGTGTGGTTGTGTTTTAATTAAACTTTATTTTTGGACGCTGATATTTAAATTTAACATAATTTTCACATTTCACAAGATATTCTTTTGATTTCTTAAGCTTTCAGTAAGTGGTTTTTCTATGTGTTGAATTTCTCAAGCTAAAACTCCATGAGCTATTTCTTTTCTTTCTCTCACAAATCTTCCCATTGATCAGTCAGCAAGTCTGTGTCAAGTATTCCTACAAAAGACTTCCTGAACCCATTTAAACCTGTCCAAGCCACTACGTGCATCCTAGCCCAAATCCTTATTGTCTCTTACTTCCAACTGCTCTCTCTTGCCCCTGTAATCTAATCTCCATTTTGCAGAGTGCCTTTTTAAAACATAAATTAGGTTACATCATTCCCTGACTTATTCTCTCCGATAGATCCTTATCACATTTAGAATATAATCAACATTCTCTACTTTGGCTTACAAAGCCCCAGGTGATCTGGCCCCTGCTTACCCGCTGTGACTTGTTTTGGCTCATCTAACATCATTTCATTGCTCTCTGCCACCATACTGGTTTTCTTTCTGTTCTTTTGACAACTTGCTCCCACCTTAGAATATTTCTGCTAGCTTTTCCTTCTCCCTTGAATTCTTTCTCCAGATCTTCATACTACTAGCTCCAGGTATCAGCTTAAACATCTTCTCTGCATTGGGATCTGTGCTGGCCAAAACTCACCAATCTAATGTAGCTAACCCTTATACTGCATAGCACCTATAACTACCAGATATGCTTCTTGTTTACACATTTAGTTTTTTTCCCAGCACAGGACAGTATCTAGTTTGATTATATAGTTTATCGTCTAAGCTAGGACACCTTGGGAGTATAAGAAGGAACTATTACTAGTTATGCTAAGAGAACAGGCATGAAACAGGGCTGTTCCAAACCAAGAAAGGCAATAGTCACTCTACAAGTACCTGACATAAAAGTGGTCTGGCAGCAAATGTTTTGAATGAATGATCTCTCCTGCCCCTTTTCTTCCAGAAACTACACATTCTGATAAAAATGAATTTAAATTATTCTGACCATAACATATAAGGAAGTTTCATTTTACGGGAAATGAGCAGGGATTGTGTTTTCTTATGTTTATGACCATAATTCTTTTTATAAATATTAGTCATAACATTATAAAGAAAAATAGAAAACAAGATTCAAGAAATTCTTCTTAACCACCAATTCTTTGTCTTATAAAAAGAAAATAGGCTTTGAAATTGAGATTTTTGACATTACCTTCATTACAAATAGATAATAATGTCATTTATGTCACTTAAGAATGATATACAGAAGTTCTAAGTGTTTAAATTTAGCATTTATTCTGCTAAACTTCCAGTTTTCAATAGATGTATTTAGCTATCTTCTTTGATATAAAATTTAAGTGGTTTTTAATATTTCAATAAAACAATGCACATTGATCACAAAAATGTTTATGTTCTTTGCTTGTGGTGATTTTCCTTTTTGTCTTCCATCCTCTAGAGGTATATTTTGTTTAAAAATGATATGAAAACTTTGGTTGAAAATTAATCTTACAAATTCATTAATACAACTGAGCAAAGCAAAAACTGAGAAAACAACCCAGAGGGTTTGTTTTATTTTTCATGGTCTGCTTCTTGAGTAGTTCTGCTGTTGCTTCATTGCTAAATAGCTCAATTTTTCTGTGCCTCTCAGTCACATGTAGATTCATACATTTTTGCACTTTACATTTGTTTCGCCCTGGTAGTTATTAAAATTTTAAAACCCAGGTGGTAATACCCAAGCTCTATAATTCATAAGATGGAATTCTTTTTCCTCTTCTTACTAAAACTGTGATTGAAAAAATACAATATTGTCTCAATTATTATTCATTATTAATTTAGAATTATAATAATAAGTCATATTTATATAATATAGGTAAAATTTCAGAAAAATATTTAACAGTATTTCTAAAACAAACAAAAAAATCTTTTTAAATGCTAATTTAGCACGAGTTCTTCATAAAGTAGAGCCTGAGGCATGTGGCTTTTGTGTCGTTACTTTATTGGGGAGTCCCATCCCAAGAAACAGGAGCAAAGGCCAAGGGGAGTGAGATAGTGGATGAGGGAGGGATGCATTGTCTAGTTAGAGGCCCCTGTGACTGACTGTTCTCTCCTGTGGGATCGTCATCCTAAAATATCGTATAAACTGAATTGCAGGCATCTTTATTAAGGTCAAGAAAGAGAATAGAATGTATCCAGTAGTTTCAAACTGTAGGCAGTAGTTCCCAAATCTTCATGGTTAGAGGTTTGCCCCATCGATATTTAGTTCTTTGCATGCTGACAGCAACACCATTAGGGAAAGCTTAGTGGAAAGAGATGGGCTTGTAGGCAAGGTGCTGTCCAACCTCAGATGTTAGGTTTTGGTTGAAGCACACTCTGCTGGTCATTACATCCACAATTGGAATGGGAGACAGGTAAAACCAAAAAATGACTTGATTTTTTTCTGAACATTTTTAATGTATTCAGTATTTTATCTTGAAAAATATACTTTGAAAATAATGAGTAACTAAAGGGACTTTATTTATCTGATACAAAATATATTATAAAATTATAAATTAAGTAAGAGCATAGTATTGACATGCAGGAACTGAACAGACAGTATAGAAACAAATTTATGTATATACAATATTAATTCATATGATAAAGATATTTTTCAGGTGCAAACTAAAAATAGATTGTTAAATTAATCATGTGTTCACAGCTAGCTAATCTAAGAGGAATTAGTTTAAGCTTTTAATTTACATCAAAGTTGATTTCACATAAACTATAGATTTAAAAATAGGGAAAGAGAGAAAACACAAAAGTACTAGAGGAAAATAGAGTAAATATTTGTGATATTGTGATTTATAATAAACATATATTTGATCTTTGTCCCTGTTTATGGCACAAACTTCAAAATCCTTAGGATTTTCTAAGAAATGAGAGCAAAAAAGCTGGCTTTGGTTATGCTGAGGAGGTGACTTTTGGAACATACCTGAGGATGAAGGCTGGTTGTCAGGAGAACCAACCTGGAGGGTTAGAAATTTCAGTCCCAATCCAGGAATGGGAGAGGGCCTGGAGGTTGAATCAATCACCAATGGTCCTTGACTTGATCAATCATGTTTATATAACGAAGCCTCCATAAAAACATACAAGGATGGAGTTTGGAGAGCTTCTGGGGTGGTGAACATGTGAAGATATGGGGAAAGTGGCTTGCTCCAAGAGAACATGGAAGCTCCAAGCCCTTTTTCCATACCTTGCCCTATACCTGTCTTCCATCTATCTGCCCCTGAGTTATCTCCTTTCATAATAAATCAATTATCTAGTGAGTAAACTGGCCCCCTGAGTCCTGAGAGCCACTCTCACAAATTAGCCAAATACAAGGAGAAGGTTATTGGTATCGCTAATCTATATCCTGGATCAGTCAGAAGCCCAGGGGACAACCTCGAATTTCAATTGACATTTGAAGTGGCGATGGGAGCAGTCTTGCAGTACTGAACCCTTAACTTGTGGAATCTGATGCTAATTCTGTGTAGGTAGTATGAGAACTGAGTTGAATTATAGGACAACCCAGCTGGTGTCAGAGAACTGATTGTTGGGTGTAGGAACATCCACCACCACATACTGGCACTATGATCAGAACCTAGTAATATATATATAGTTTCAGGAGTGAGAAACAGAACAGATGGATTAATTGAATGACATTAAAAAATTGTTCTTTAATCTCAAACCATCAGAAACAAAAGCAAATATTAAGGAAAATATTTGATCTGCCTTATAAAACATTGTTATCCTTAATATATAAATAATTATTTTTAAAATTAGGAAAAATTAAAAACATTCTCAAAGAAAAGTGAACAGAGAACTTGGGCAATTCTCAAAAAACTATACAAATTTCTAATAAACATGTAAATATGTTCACTATCACTAAAACACAATAATTGCAAATTAAGAGCAAGAAATCCTTTTTCTAAGCAGACTAGCAAAACATAAAATAATGAAATATGAAATTATAATGGGAAAGTACCCTAACAATATTTCTGAAGTTGAGTTTTTTTAAATATATAGCAAAGCTGGGGGGTGGGATGGATTGGGAGATTGGGACTGACATATATACACTACTATGTATATAATAGGTAACTAATGAGAACAAACTGTATAGCACAAGGAACTCTACTCAATGCTCTGTGGTGACCTAAATGGGAAGGAAATCCAAGGAAGAGGGGATATATGTATATGTGTGGCTGATTCACTTCGCTGTACAGCAGAAACTAACACAACATTTTAAAGCAACTATACTCCAATAAAAAAAACCAACAACAACAAAAAAGAATAAAACAAATTGTACTAAGTAGTTAGGAAATCTAAACACTATAAAACTTGTTTCTTAAACTTTCCTGTGCATACAATATCCCCTGGGCATCTTGTTCACATACAGATTCTAACTCAGGAAAGCTGGGGCAGGGCCTGAAAAAAAAATCCATTTCCAAGCCATTAAAACGCAACACATTCTGATCCAGTAGCTTTCTTTAAAATATATGGGAACAAATATAAAATGATGATGGTACGTTCAGCTGGCATGTGCTAACCTGGGGATACCAGTTATATAAAAATATCACTTATTCTCCTTAATTACACATTTGTTCTGCTTAGTACATGTAGATTGGATGTTGAAAAGCTTTAAGTTTTGCCCCTTTTCATAAGGATACTTATTGTGGTGCTCTTTATAAAAGAAGAAAAGGTAAACAAACTGAATATGTAATAATAAATATTGGTAAAAATAAATTCTAATATATATTACAATGCAGTCATTAAAGGCAATGTTATAGAACAAAAATAATAACATAAAATTATACATAATATTCTATTAAGTTAAAACTGTAAAATGGTATTTTGTAAAAGCAGTTCATACATACACGATACAAAGAAAGGAAAAATGTACACTACCATTTTATGACTAGTTACAGATCATGGGATGATGGTGATTTTCATTTCTTATTTTCCTGTTCATGTTGTTTAAAATCTCTTCAGTGCACTACTTTTGAAATATTTAAAAGATCTTTTAAAATTGTTCTGACACATTCCCAACAGCATAATTATAATGTGATAGATAAAATGGTCACACAATTTTAGGGCTAGAGAGATCATCAATTCCAATATTAAATAAAGTGCACTAATTATAAAATGATTCCTTGTTTGTGCTGGATATCTTGCATTTGCCCCTTGAAATCCACTCTGTATACGTCTCTGTGCCACAGGAGACTTAACTGTAAAGACTACATCAGCAAGCTACCATGCCGTCTAGTTGTGTTCTACCAATAGATAGCATCACAGGATGTCAAAGGAATACAATGTTTCCTAAAGCGATTTGGTTACAGAACTCTTTCTTTAAGCATTATCTTGTCCAGCTAACACACTCTGAGTAATTCCAGTCTAGTCTAGTATTATCCATGCAAAATGATTAAACCGGAACCGAACACCTAAGTTAGGTTTGATCAGAGCAGTAGAGCTATAATGAATAATAGGGAATAAGGGACTTATAGAGATTTGATTTTACACAGTTGCTAGAGAAGTCTATTGAATGCTGTTGCCTCTGCATCTGGTGACAATCTTAAAGCTGCTAAAAGTCAACTGAACTAGCAGCTGAAAGAGTAAGTAGGTGCCTGTGAAGTGAGGGAGAACAAGGACAAACTGGAATCAATGAGAACAAAGTGAAACTTGCATCTTGTTTTCACCATCTTCAATCTTGATGATGCAGGTGACTTGTCTAAACTGACGTTCTAAGCTAGAGTGGCACATTTACCTAGTTCATGACCATTAGGTCATATGCAAATCTGGGGGGGGGGATTATTATTTTAATGTACATGTAAGTACAAAGAATAAAAGCCATAATAAAATTTTGGCTATAAATTTGTTCTCAAAACAATTTTTAATGTTAACATTATTTGCAAATATGAGGAAATTTCCCAAATCTCACTAGGTAGAACTGAACTTTATTAAGCATAATGACAAAACTTTTTTTATTCTTTATGAGATTTAAACAGCTGCCTATGTAAATCCTGTACTCAACTGCTAAAAGTATTCACCTTCAAATCTAAATAACAGATAAATCTGAACATTAGTATTCAGATCATTTTTCTCCAGAAATTAAGTATGCAGTTAAATTAACACGGTTCTCACTAAGATAATGAAACTTCATTAAAATATGCATTATATTTTTTCAGGGAAAGAGAAACTTGTATGTGCAATATATAACTTATCTGTAGTTTAAAATGATTCTACAAAACAATTGAACTTTATTGAATATTTTTTCTATGTCATTTTTACTTTTATTATTTATTTTAAGACAAATTTTGATTTTCAGTTTAAATAAACTCTGCTGTAACAGAATGTTTCACATTAAAGATATTTGTTCTTTGGGGAAAATAACTGAATACTTACTGTATACCTTGTACTATGTCAGATAGATTACCACATTTTCTTATTTAAATTTTTATCAACCTAATGAAATACTTTTTTGCTATTACAATCTATATATAAAGAAAGTTAAGCATGTTAGAAGTTAAATAACTTGCAAAATATTGCATAAATGGTGAAGATGGGAGTTGAAATATGAAATCAGATGATTCTACCTCAAAGCCAATGCCTTTAACAAAGCAATTTGAGGAATTGGAAAGATAATGTAGGGATTAAAGGGAAGTCATGTCATTAAAACATTAGCACAGCATTTCTATACCCTCTTTACAAATGTGTCACCAAATATTAATGAGGTACTACATTTATTTTTATTTGTAAATGTATGATTAAGAAATTGACTGTCAGAATACTGGACAGAAAAGTTGAAGTAGTGCAGTGTGGAAGAATTACAATTTCTAGACATATCAGGTCAGGATAAAATACAGATGATATGTTCATTGAAAAAAAAAGAAAATTCTTCCCTAGTATGTAAAAGAAAGCAGTCACAACATAAATTCATTCTACTCAATAGTGACAAAGAAAAAGATGAGCAAATGAATAGTGTAGATGCTTTTATAGGCTTTATAAAAATGTTCTGTGTGATATAAGTGGTCACATTATTATTATTATCAGAATTATTATGATTATGATTATTGACTTGTTTAGTATAATTTTCTTTCTTTTACTTCTTCCAAACTTGTAACATCCATAAATATGCTGTAGGTGTTCTGCTTCTAGTATGGAGTAGTAAGTACTTAAAAAACAGATTCTTTGGCATGTAAACTAAACTCAAAGTGATTCTAAAGTTTATCTGGAGAGACAAAACACCCAGTATAGCCAACACAATATTGAAGGACAGGAACAAATCTAGAGGACAGATGCTACCCAACTTCAATAATTACTATAAAGCTGCAGTGAGCAAGATAGTGTGGAATTGGTGAAAGAATAGACAAATAGATCAATGGAACAGAATAGAGAGTTCAGAAATAGACCCACATAAATATAGCCAAGTGATCTTTGACAGAGGAGCAAAAGTAATACAATGGAACAAAGACAGTCTTTTCAACAAATAGTGCTAGGACATCCACATGCCAAAAAGAAAGAAAAGAATATAGACAGAGACCTTACACTCTTCACAAAAATTAACTCAAAATGGATCACATATTTTAATGTAAGTTGCAGAACTATAAAACTCCTAGAATATAACATAAGAGAAAACCTAGATGACCTTGAGTATGGCGATAACATTTTAGATAAGACACCAAAGGTATAATCCAAGAAAGAAACAATTGATGAGCTGGACTTTATTAAAATTAAAAATTTCTGCTCTGCAAAAGAAAATGTCAAGAGAATAACAAGACAAGCCACAGACTGGGAGAAAACATTTTCAAAAGACACATATGATAAAAGACTATCATTCAAAATATACAAAGAACTCTTAAAACTCAACAATAAGTAAACAAACAACCCAATTTAAAAAATGGGCCAAAGCCCTTAACAGATACCTCACCAAAGAAGATATATATAGATGATAAATAAGCATATGAAAAGATGCTCCATATCATATGGCTTCAGAGAACTGCAAATTAAAATAATGAGATATCACTACACACTCATTAGAATGGCCAAAATCCGGGACACTGGCAACACATACTGACAAGGTTGCAACAGCAAGTCTCATTCACTGCTGGTGAGAATGAAAAATTATAGAGCCATTTTCGAAGAGATTGTTTGGTGGTTTCTTACAAAACTAGACAAACTCTTATCATATTATCTAGTAATAACACTCCTTGGTATTTACTCAAAGAAGTTGAAAAGATGTCCACATAAAGCTGCAATACATGTTTATAGCAGCTTTATTCATAATTGCCAAAACTGGAAGCAGCTAAATATCTTTCACTGGGAGAATGCATAAATAAACTGAGGTACATTCAGATAATGAAATATTATTCAGCACTGAAGAATAAAAGAAATGAGCTATCAATCCATGAAAAGACATGAGAGAACTTTAAATTTATACTACTAAGTGAAAGAAGCCAATCTGAAAAGGCTACATTCTATTTGATTCCATGTATATGACATGAAAAACGTAAAACTATGCAGACAGTGAAAAGATCAGTGGTTGCCAGGGGCTGGTGTCAGTGGGAGGTGGTAGGGATGAATAAGCAGAGCACAGAGGACTTTTAGAGCAGGAAAGTAATCTGTATGATCGCATAACAATGCATATGTGGCTTTACATATTTGTCCAAAGCTACAGAATGTACAACATCAAGACTGAGCTGTAATGTAAACTATGGACTTTGGATGATGATGATGTGTCAATGTAGGTTCAACAATTGTAATAAATGCACCACCTTGGTGGGAGATGTTAGTAATGGGGGAAGCTATATATGTGTGGGGGCAGGAGGTATATGGAAAATTTCTATACTCTTCCCTCAACTGTGCTGTGAAACTTAAACTGCTCCACCCCACCAAAAAAAAACTTCAGAAAGGCAAAAAAATATAAAACTATGAGCTCTGAAGAGTACCCCCCTCAAAAAACACTAAAGAAGACAGAACAAAATCATGTACATTTAAGTGGAAATCTGAAACTTAGAGGAAACAATCTGTGAGGACTAAGTTCTCTATGTTTGTTGCTTTGATTTTAGAGCATCAGCGATCATCAACCACACTGGGTAGTTAAAATAAAAAAAGAAAGTCAATTTTTTTCTGGCTGGAAAAACCAAGGAAAGAATCCTGGGGCAAAGAAGGCATCAAGAGAATGAGGGGAAGTCCCAGAAAGGAAAGAACCAGAAACAGGGAACCAAAAATTATGTGTGCAATCTCTGCCCAAGGTACTGATTGATTCCTCAGCCACACATATGCAGAGCCAACCTAAAACCATTTGAACTGAAATCTGAGTGACCATCCACCACAGACTGGGTAGAATGTGGAGTTTGATTTTAATCAAGTTCAGTGCATGCTAAAACAAAAAAGTAAACTCCTTTCTGAGGTCTATAACAGAATCCAGAGTATGAACAACACTAACAAAGTCCAGAATACAATCCAAAATTATTGATATATGAACAGAGGAAATGTGACCTATTATCAAAGAAGAAGAAAATCAACAGATAACAATGCAGAGGTGAACCTGATGTTGGAATTTTCAGATAAAATCTTTTAAAATGGAGGATATAAGCTGTTCAATTAGTTTAAAGAAAATTAGCTCACAATAAATAAAAAGGTAAGACACATGAGCAGAGAAATGGATACTATAAAAACATAACCCCCAAAAAATTAGAATTGAAAAAAATATACAAAATAAAATAATTCACTATATGGGCTGAAATAGAAGAGTGTACATGAAAGAGGAAATAATAATTAGTATGAAAAATAAATCAATAGAAATTATCCAATCTAAATATGAGAAAAAGAATACATACCCTCAGTACCTTTGAGAAAATATCAAAGTTCTGAAAAATAGATCATTGGAGTCTCAAGAAAAAAGGAGAGAGAATGGAATAGAAAAAGTCTTCGAAGCTATAGTGACAAAAACTTCTGAAATCTGGTGAGACATATAAATTCATAGATTCTAAATCTCAGCTAATTTCAAATAGCATAAATATAGAGAAAATTATACCAAGTCATCTTAGAGTCAAACTACTGAAACCACAGATACAAAGAAAACTTGAAAGAATTCAGAGAAAGATTACCTATCACATAAAGAAAAAAAAATTAACATGACTATAAAATTCTTATGAGACCATAGAGGCAAAGAGAGGGAAATAATATCTTTAAGTGCTGAAAAAATAAACTTCCAACCCAGAATTCTGTACCAACTGAAAATGTTCAAGAATGAAGATAAGGGTTTCCCTGGTGGTGCAGTGGTTGAGAATCCGCCTGCCAATGCAGGGGACACGGGTTCGAGTCCTGGTCTGGGAAGATCCCACATGCCGCGGAGCAACTAGGCCCGTGAGCCACAATTACTGAGCCTGCGCGTCTGGAGCCTGTGCTCCGCAACAAGAGAGGCCGCGATTGTGCGAGGCCCATGCACCGTGATGAAGAGTGGCCCTCGCTTGCCGCAACTAGAGAAAGCCCTTGCACAGAAACGAAGACCCAACACAGCCATAAATAAATAAATAAATAAAATTAAAAAAAAAAAAAAAGAATGAAGGTAAAATAGAAACTATGAAGAAGGAAAACTAAGAGATTTGTTGCTAACAGAAGTGCACTATAGAAATGCTAAAGGGTATTTTTCAGGATGAGAGATAGTGATACCATAGGGAAACATTTATCTTCAGGAATGAATGAAGAGCATTAAGAATAACAAATATCTGGGGAAATATTCTTAAAAAACATTTTTTTGTCCTAAATATTTTAAAATAAAAAGAATTGTTCACATCTAAGGTGAAAATTGTCTTGTAGGTATAATACATATGACAACTATATCATAAAGTATAGGGAAGAAAATAAACAGAACTTTGTGGTTACAAAGTTTCTACATTTTTCATAAAGTGGCATAACATTAACTCAAAATACTGTGAAAAGATAAGGATAAATATTTTAATCTCAGAGCATCCCCTAAAAGTAATGTAAAGAGATACAGCTAAGAAAGACAATAGACAAATTAAAACAAATTCCACAATATATTTAAATAATTTAAATACAAAGATGATTGTTCAGGATAAGAGACATTTTTGTAACATAAAGGTGCAAATTCATCAGGAAGACATAATATTCATAAATGTGCTTGTGCCTAAATAAGGGAGCCTATAAGTACACAAATATATAAATGCAAAAACGGACAGAATTGAAGTCAGAAACACAATTCCACAAATAAAATAGGAGATACTATCATAGAACAACAATAATAAAAAATAATCAATCAATATCTAATAAGTCTCTATCATCCATACTTAATTTATATTTATAAAAGACTACTTCCAAAGAATGAAGTAGGACCCTTAGTTAACACCATATACAAAAATTAACTCTAAATGGAGCCATGGCCTAAATGTAAGAACTAAAACTATAACTCTTAGAAGAAAATGTAGGGCAAAACTCCTGACATTGAATTTGGCAATGTCTTCTTGGATGTGACACCAAGGCACAGGCAACAAAAGAAAAAATAGGCAAATTGAACTTCATGAAAATTTTTTAGAAACATTATCAACAGACACTAGCAAAAGACACTACCAATAGAGCAAAAAGGCAGCCCAACAGAATGGGAGAAATTTGCAAATCATTAATCTGTTAAGGGATTAATATCCAGAATGTATAGGGAATTCCTAAAACTCAACAATAAAACCAAACAACTCAATTCAAGAATGGTCAAATGATTAGCATAGCCATTTCTCTAAAGATAATCAAATGGTCAATAAGTTCACAAAAAAATGATTAACATACCTAATCATTAGAGATGTGTAAATCAACACTACAATGAGATAATACTGCATACTCACTAGAATGGCTGTTATCAAAAAAATAAACAAACAGAAACAGAAAATAGCAAGTGTTAGGATATAAAGAAATTGGAATACTTGTGCACTGTTGGTGGGAATTTAAAATGGCATAGCCACTGTGAAAACAGTATGGTGGATCTTAGTTCTGCAACCAGGGATCAAATCTGCGCCCCCTACATTGGGAGCGTGGAGTCTTGACCACTGGACCTCCAGGGAAGTCCCTCCTTTGTCAGTTTTTAATTGGGTTATTTATCTTTTTATTATTGAGTTGTAATAGTTCTTTATTATATTCTAGATACAAGTCCCCGATCAGATATATGATTGCAAACATTTTCTCCTGTTCTATGGGTTGTGTTTTTTTTTTTAACATCTTTATTGCAGTATAATTGCTTTACAATGGTGTGTTAGTTTCTGCTGTATAACAAAGTGAATCAGCTATACGTATAAACATATCCCCATATCCCCTCCCTCTTGCATCTCCCTCCCACCCTCCCTCTCCCACCCCTCTAGGTGGTCACAAAGCACCGAGCTGATCTCCCTGTGTTTATGAGGCTGCCTCCCACTAGCTATCTATATTACATTTAGTAGTGTATATATGTCAATGCAACTCTCTCACTTCATCCCATCTTATACTTCCCCTTCCCGGTGTCCTCAAGTCCATTCTCTATGTCTGTGTCTTTATTCCTGTCCTGCCCCTATGTTCATGAACCATTTTTTTTTAGATTCCATATACATGTGTTAGCAAACAATATTTGTTTTTCTCTTTTTGACTTACTTCACTCTGTATGACAGACTCTAAGATCCCGCATGCTGCACAGCACAGCCAAAAAAAAAAAAAAAAAAAATGGCAAAGGATCTTTACAGGCATTTTTCCAAAGAAGATATACAAATGGCCAGTAAGCATGTGAAAAGATGATCAACATCATTATCCGTCAAGGAAATGCAAAGCAAAACCACACTGAGATACTATTTCACACCCACAAGGAGGGCTGCAATCAAAAAGGCAAATGATAACAAGTGTTGGCAAGGATGTGGAGAAAATGGAAACCTCACACACTGCTGGTGGGAATGTAAAATAATGCAGCCACTTTGGAAAAAAATCTGGCAGTTCCTCAAACGGTTCAACATAGAATTACCATATGACCCAGCAATTCCACTCCTCAGTCTATACCTAACAGAAATGAAAATATATGTCCACACAAAAACATGTACACAAATGTTCATACAAGCATTATTCATATTGGTCAAAAAGTGGAAACAACCCAAATACCTATCAAGTAAAATGTGGCATAGCCATACAATGGAATATTATTTGTCAATAAAAAAAGAACAAAGTACTGATACATGGTACAACGTGGCTGATTCTTTAAAGCCTTAAGAATGAAAGCTAAGTGAAAGCAGTCAGTTACAAAGAATCACAAGATGTATGAGTCCATTTACTTAAAATGTCCAGAATAGGCAGATCTACAGAGACAAAGTATATTATTGGTTGCCTAGGGCCATTGGGAGGGGGAGGTAAAAAGGGGAATAATTGCTAATGGGTATGAGAGTTTTTTCAGGGTGACAAAATATTCTATAATTGTAGGGCCATTTTTATGGATTTTGTGAGTTAATAGCATTTGTCATCTTTTTAAAATGTATAATTTGTTGTGATTTGTTCTCATTCTAAATAAATAGTCTCTTCTGTATAAATAAATAAATAAATTTCATCCACAAAATCAGAAAAAATAAAATAAATTTAAAAAAAAAGAAAGAAATAGAATTAATATATGATTCAGCAATTTTACTTCTGGGAATACATTCAAAAGAATTGAGACCAAGATCTCAAAGAAATATTTGTAGACCTATGTTCATAAAGTATGATTCATAACAGCTAAAATACAGAAGCAACTCAAGTGCCCATTAGCAGATGAATGGATAAGCAAATGTGGTATATACATACAATGGGATATTATCCAGCCTTAAAAAGGAAAGAAAATCTGACAAATGTAACCACATGAATGAACATTGAGGACATTATGCTAACTGAAATAAGCCAGTCATAAAAAGACAAATACTGTATGATTCCACTTATATGTGGTACTTAGAATGGTCAAAATCATAGAAACAGAAGGTAGAATGGTGTTTGTCAGGGACTTGAGGGAGTGGGGATGGAGAATTATTGTGTGATGTGTATAGAGTTTCAGTATTTCAAAAGGAAAAGAGTTCTGAAGACGGATGGTAATGATGATTGCACAATAACATGACTTAATGTCACTGAACTGTACATTTGAAAATGGTTAAGACAGTAAAGTTTATATGTGTTTTGCCACAATTTTTAAAAATTGGAAATAAGATACTAGAACATTATTATAAACAACCTTATACCAACATATTTGAAAACCTAAATGAAATAGAAAAACTTTGAAAAATCAAGTTTATCAAATTGATACAAAATAAAGTAGAAAATCATATAGTCCTATATCTATTAAAGAAAGATTTTTTCCAAAAAACATTCCCATCAAGAAAACTCTAGGTCTAGATTGTTTCGCTGGTAAATTCTAGCACACATTCAAAGAAGAAATAATGCAAAACTTATATAAAATTTTTTGAAAAATAGAGGGTGAGGGAATACTTTCTGTTTTTTAAATCAGCATAATATGATACTAAAATCAGACAAAAATATTACAAAAATGTTTTTAAATACAGTCCAAAAGATACAAAATCAATCTCAACAAGAAATAAAAAGGGAAACGTATCATGACCAAGTAGGGCATTCTCTACAATACAAAGTAGTTTAATATCTGAATATCAATCAGTATAATTCTCCATATCAACAGAAAAAAAAGACAATGGTGCTAAGATCATTTTCATAAGTGAAGAGAAAAGCATTTAACAAGATTCAATTGCCAAAATGATAAAAACTCTCAGCAAACTAGGATTAGAAGGAAATTATTTAACTTAATAGGGGCATATATGAAAAACTTACAGCTGACAACATATTTAACAGTAAAATACTGACTACTTTTTCCTTAAAAAAAAAAGAACAAAAGATCAAGATGCCTGCACTCACAACTTTTACTCAATATTGTACCAAAGAACCAAGCTAGAACAATGAGGCAAGAAAAAAACCCCAAAGTTATACAGATTACAGAGGAAAAATTAAAACTGTCTACATTTGTGAATGACATAATTATTAATAGTAAATCCTAAGGAATAAACAACTATTATGAGAATTAATAAGCAAATTTAGTAAGGTTGCAAAATATGTCTAATATGCAAAAATCAATATATGTCTATATATTAGCAAATATTTGAAAAATTGAAGATATTACATTTATATTAACCTTTGCAATGGAGACAACAGCATAACATTCTTAGGAATAAATATAAGATGTGCAAGATCTCTTCATTGAAAAGTCCAGAACAATAATGGTATTGAAATACTCAGTACTGTTAAAATGTCAGTTTCCACTAAGTTTATTTGTAGAATCAATGAATCTCAACTTAAATATCAAGAGATTTTCTATAGAAATTGACAAGTCACTTAAAAATTTATATGAAAGTTCATGTGACCTAGAATGGCCAAATTAATTTTAAAAGAGAATAAAGTTGAAGAAATTACTACTGATTTTTCAGACTAATCATAAAGCTACAGTAATCAAGGCACTTCATTTTAATATAAAAGCAGATAAATAGATCAATGGACTAGAAGACACTTTCAAGAAATAAAAAATTGTGTGTGTGTGTAGATTTTTGTAGCAGATTGCTTTATTTTTTATGGGTTGATAAATCAATGTGGAAAGAAAAGTTTTTCAATAAATGGCACTGGGACACTGGATATCATATTGAAAAATGTACATCAATACTTATTTCACCCATATATAAAAATTAAATCAGAAGTATCATAAATCTCAATGCAACACCTAAAAGTATAGTATTTCTAAAATGATACATAGAAAAAAATCTTTGTAACTTGAGGTAGTGTTGGAGGAGGTCATCAAGAAGATGTGACCACCAGTTTGACCCAGGAGCTGGAGCCAGGTAATTGAGGCCTCCCTACCCCTCCCCTGGTCCTTGAAATGTGCATTCTGTTTGTCATTCCTGCTCCTGGAAGCTGTCCCAAGGATACAGCCTTGAAATAATAATGTGGTACTGATACTATCTGGACTGTGTATGTGACTGAACCCAGTTAAGGTCTCTATGTAATCTTTTAAGATTCTGGCCAGCTGGTGCAGAGATATTCTCATCTTGTGGCCACCCAAGACAAGCCTTGTAGTAAGTTCCCTCACCTATTAAACCTTCCACCTACCAATCCGGAGTGCTCTGCTTCCTTCTTTGGTCTCTCCCTGTCCTCTATGGATGAGGACCAGTTGTAGATTTCACCCTGGAAGCTCCCAAGGAGGTTGCAAATCCACAGGTAGGCAATGGTTTCTTAGATAAAACACAAAAAATACAAACCATAAAATATTAATAAATTTGACTTCATTAATATTAAAAACTATTTTAGACATACTATTAAGAAAGTAAAAATGCAAGCCACTAGATGGGAGAAATATTCCCCAAACTTTTATCTGACAAAAGACTTGTGCCCAAAATATATAAAGAACTTAGGTTCAATAATAAAAAGAAGACAACCCAGTGAAAAGTGGGATAATGATTTGTAAAGACTGTTTATACACACAGGGAAAAAGATAAACAATTGTCCAATAAGAACATAATTCACTAAAGGACAATGAATTCCAAATTTGGCAGTTTTACCTACCCCCGCATTTCAATACACACAAACACTTACACACACACACCTATACATCAGTGTTTACCGACCACATACATGTAGCCTACCCATTATACGCCTACTAGAATCACTAATTTTTTTTAAAAAGACTGACAATAACAAGTGTTGGTGAGGATATGGAGTAAATGGAATTGCTATTTCATATCTTACTTCAATATATCCAATTGCTAGTGGGAATTAAAAATTATATGACTGCTATGGGAAATTATTTGGCCATTTCTTAAAAAGCTAGACATACATCATTCTTACACCCATCCTTTCCATTCTAAGTATTTACCCAAGAGAAATGAAAATATATGTCCATTTGTAAAGGAATGTATATAATATAGAATGGAATATTACTCGGTAATACAAAAAAGCCCAGATTATTTATATCTTCATGGATTCATAAAGCATGGATGAATCTTAATAATGCTGATTGAAGGAACCCAGACATGAAAGAGTACATATTATACGATTTCAATCTTAGAAAATTCTAGAAAGTACAACATAAATCTACAGTGACAGAAAACAAATCAGTGGCTGTCTGGAGTCAAGAGCAGAGGAAGAAATAGATGCAATGGGGCTTGAGGATGTTTTGAGAGTAATGTTCTGTATCTTGATTGAGGCAGTTGTTTCTCAAATGTATGTAACTGTCAAAAGTCATTAAATAGTTCACTTTAGTGGATGCAACCTATTGTATGTATATCACAGTAATGTTAATTATATGTAAAAATGTATACTGTAAAACCTAAAAGGTTGAGAACATACAGCATGAAGAATATAGATGAAGGTACTTAGAAGTCCCCCAAATAACTTAATGTCTTGATGCATATTGTATGCATTCACTTGGTAAAAGAACTTAAAATGTCCTTGTTTGCCTGCTTACCACAAACGTTTTATGGTGAAACACTGACACAGTAAGCCAAAGACCACCAAAATGCTCTGCTTTACTTTATTTTTTATTTTTTTTTTATTATATATATATATATTTTAAACATCTTTATTGAAGTATAATTGCTTTACAATGGTGTGCTAGCTTCTGCTTTACAACAAAGTGAATCAGTTACACATATACATATGTTGCCATATCTCTTCCCTCTTGCATCTCCCTCCCTCCCACCCTCCCTATCCCACCCCTCTAGGTGGTCACAAAGCACCGAGCTGATCTCCCTGTGCTATGCGGCTGCTTCCCACTAGTTATCTATTTTACATTTGGTAGTGTATATATGTCCATGACACTCTCTCACCCTGTCACATCTCACCCCTCCCCCTCCCCATATCCTCAAGTCCATTCTCTAGTAGGTCTGTGTCTTTATTCCCATCTTGCCACTAGGTTCTTCATGACCTCTTTTTTTTTTTTTTCCCTTAGATTCCATATATATGTGTTAGCATACTGTATTTGTTTTTCTCTTTCTGACTTACTTCACTCTGTATGACAGACTCTAACTCCATCCACCTCATTACAAACACCTCCATTTCATTTCTTTTTATGGCTGAGTAATATTCCATTGTATATATGTGCCACATCTTCTTTATCCATTCATCCGATGATGGACACCTAGGTTGCTTCCATGTCCTGGCTATTGTAAACAGAGCTGCAATGAATATTTTGGTACATGACTCTTTCTGAATTATGGTTTTCTCAGGGTATATGCCCAGTAGTGGGATTGCTGGGTCGTATGGTAGTTCTATTTTTAGTTTTTTAAGGAACCTCCATACTGTTCTCCATAGTGGCTGTATCAATTTACATTCCCACCAACAGTGCAAGAGTGTTCCCTTTTCTCCACACCCTCTCCAGCATTTATTGTTTCTAGATTTTTTGATGATGGCCATTCTGACCGGTGTGAGATGATACCTCATTGTAGTTTTGATTTGCATTTCTCTAATGATTAATGATGTTGAGCATTCTTTCATGTGTCTGTTGGCAATCTGTATCTCTTCTTTGGAGAAATGTCTATTTAGGTCTTCTGCCCATTTTTGGATTGGGTTGTTTGTTTTTTTGTTATTGAGCTGCATGAGCTGCTTGTAAATCTTGGAGATTAATCCTTTGTCCGTTGCTTCATTTGCAAATATTTTCTCCCATTCTGAGGGTTGTCTTTTGGTCTTGTTTATGGTTTCCTTTGCTGTGCAAAAGCTTTTAAGTTTCATTAGGTCCCATTTGTTTATTTGTGTTTTTATTTCCATTTCTCTAGGACCTGGGTCAAAAAGGATCTTGCTGTGACTTATGTCATACAGTGTTCTGCCTATGTTTTCCTCTAAGAGTTTGATAGTGTCTGGCCTTACACTTAGGTCTTTAATCCATTTTGAGTTTATTTTTGTGTATGGTGTTAGGGAGTGTTCTAATTTCATACTTTTACATGTACCTGTCCAATTTTCCCAGCACCACTTATTGAAGAGGCTGTCTTTTCTCCACTGTATATGCTTGCCTCCTTTATCAAAGATAAGGTGACCATATGTGCGTGGGCTTATCTCTGGGCTTTCTATCCTGTTCCATTGATCTATATTTCTGTTTTTGTGCCAGTACCAAACTGTCTTGATTACTGTAGCTTTGTAATATAGTCTGAAGTCAGGGAGCCTAATTCCTCCAGCTCCATTTTTCGTTCTCAAGATTGCTTTGGCTATTCGGGGTCTTTTGTGTTTCCATACAAATTGTGAAATTTTTTGTTCTAGTTCTGTGAAAAATGCCAGTGGTAGTTTGATAGGGATTGCATTGAATCTGTAGATTGCTTTGGGTAGCAGAGTCATTTTCACAATGTTTATTCTTCCAATCCAAGAACATGGTATATCTCTCCATCTATTTGTATCATCTTTAATTTCTTTCATCAGTGTCCTATAATTTTCTGCATACAGGTCTTTTGTCTCCTTAGGTAGGTTTATTCCTAGGTATTTTATTCTTTTTGTTGCAATGGTAAACGGGAGTGTTTTCTTAATTTCACTTTCAGATTTTTCATCATTAGTATACAGGAATGCAAGAGATTTCTGTGCATTAATTTTGTATCCTGCTACTTTACCAAATTCATTGATTAGCTCTAGTAGTTTTCTGGTAGCATCTTTTGGATTCTCTATGTATAGTATCATGTCATCTGCAAACAGTGACAGCTTTACTTCTTCTTTTCCGATTTGGATTCCTTTTATTTCTTTTTCGTCTCTGATTGCTGTGGCTAACACTTCCAAAACTATGTTGAATAATAGTGGTGAGAGTGGGCAACCTTGTCTTGTTCCTGATCTTAGTGGAAATGGTTTCAGTTTTTCACCATTGAGGACAATGTTGGCTGTGGGTTTGTCATATACGGCCTTTATTATGTTGAGGAAAGTTCCCTCTATGCCTACTTTCTGCAGGACTTTTATCATAAATGGGTGTTGAATTTTGTCGAAAGCTTTCTCTGCATCTATTGAGATGATCATATGGTTTTTCTCCTTCAATTTGTTAATATGATGTATCACGTTGATTGATTTGCGTATATTGAAGAATCCTTGCATTCCTGGAATAAACCCCACTTGATCATGGTGTATGATCCTTTTAATGTGCTGTTGGATTCTGTTTGCTAGTATTTTGTTGAGGATTTTTGCATCTATGTTCATCAGTGATATTGGCCTGTAGTTTTCTTTCTTTGTGACATCTTTGCCTGGTTTTGGTATCAGGGTGATGGTGGCCTCGTAGAATGAGTTGGGGAGTGTTCCTCCCTCTGCAATATTTTGGAAGAGTTTGAGAAGGATAGGTGTTAGCTCTTCTCTAAATGTTTGATAGAATTCGCCTGTGAAGCCATCTGGTCCTGGGCTTTTGTGTGTTGGAAGATTTTTAATCACAGTTTCAATTTCAGTGCTTGTGATTGGTCTGTTCATATTTTCTATTTCTTCCTGGTTCAGTCTCGGCAGGTTGTGCATTTCTAAGATTCTGTCCATTTCTTCCAGGTTGTCCATTTTATTAGCATAGAGTTGCTTGTAGTAATCTCTTATGATCGTTTGTATTTCTGCAGTGTCAGTGGTTACTTCTCCTTTTTCATTTCTAATTCTATTAATTTGAGTCTTCTCCTTTTTTCTCTTGATGAGTCTGGCTAATGGTTTATCAATTTTGTTTATCTTCTCAAAGAACCAGCTTTTAGTTTCATTGATTTTTGCTATTGTTTCCTTCATTTCTTTTTCATTTATTTCTGATCTGATCTTTATGATTTCTTTCCTTCTGCTAGCTTTGGGGTTTTTTTGTTCTTCTTTCTCTAATTGCTTTAGGTGCAAGGTTAGGTTGTTTATTCAAGATGTTTCCTGTTTCTTGATGTAGGCTTGTATTGCTATAAACTTCCCTCTTAGAACTGCTTTTGCTGCATCCCATAGGTTTTGGATCGTCGTGTCTCCATTGTCATTTGTTTCTAGGTATTTTTTGATTTCCCCTTTGATTTCTTCAGTGATCACTTCGTTATTAAGTAGTGTATTGTGTAGCCTCCATGTGTTTGTATTTTTTACAGATCTTTTCCTGTAATTGATATCTAGTCTCATAGCGTTGTGGTCGGAAAAGATACTTGATACGATTTCAATTTTTTTAAATTTACCAAGGCTTGATTTGTGACCCAAGATATGATCTATCCTGGAGAATGTTCCATGAGCACTTGAGAAAAATGTGTATTCTGTTGTTTTTGGGTGGAATGTCCTATAAATATCAATTAAGTCCATCTTGTTTAATGTATCATTTAAAGCTTGTGTTTCCTTATTTATTTTCATTTTGGATGATCTGTCCATTGGTGAAAGTGGGGTGTTAAAGTCCCCTACTATGATTGTGTTACTGTCGATTTCCCCTTTTATGGCTGTTAGTATTTGCCTTATGTATTGAGGTGCTCCTATGTTGGGTGCATAAATATTTACAATTGTTATACCTTCCTCTTGGATCGATCCCTTGATCATTATATAGTGTCCGTCTTTGTCTCTTGTAATTGTCTTTATTTTAAAGTCTATTTTGTCTGATATGAGAATTGCTACTCCAGCTTTCTTTTGATTTCCATTTGCATGGAATATCTTTTTCCATCCCCTCACTTTCAGTCTGTATGTGTCTCTAGGTCTGAAGTGGGTCTCTTGCAGACAGCATATATATGGGTCTTGTTTTTGTATCCATTCAGCCAGTCTATGTCTTTTGGTGGGAGCATTTAATCCATTTACATTTAAGGTAATTATCGATATGTATGTTCCTATTCCCATTTTCTTAAATGTTTTGGGTTTGTTATTGTAGGTGTTTTCCTTCTCTTGTGTTTCTTGCCTAGAGAAGTTCCTTTAGCATTTGTTGTAAAGCTGGTTTGGTGGTGCTGAACTCTCTCAGCTTTTGCTTGTCTGTAAAGGTTTTAATTTCTCCATCAAATCTGAATGAGATCCTTGCTGGGTAGAGTAATCTTGGTTGTAGGTTTTTCTCCTTCATCACTTTAAGTATATCCTGCCACTCCCTTCTGGCTTGCAGCGTTTCTGCTGAAAGATCAGCTGTTAACCTTATGGGGATGCCCTTGTGTGTTATCTGTTGTTTTTCCCTTGCTGCTTTTAATATGTTTTCTTTATATTTAATTTTGGATAGTTTGATTGATATGTGTCTTGGTGTGTTTCTCCTTGGATTTATCCTGTATGGGACTCTCTGTGCTTCCAGGACTTGATTAACTATTTCCTTTCCCATATTAGGGAAGTTTTCAACTATAATCTCTTCAAATATTTTCTCAGTCCCTTTCTTTTTCTCTTCTTCTTCTGGGACCCCTATAATTCGAATGTTGGTGCGTTTAATGTTGTCCCAGAGGTCTCTGAGACTGTCCTCAGTTCTTTTCATTCTTTTTTCTTTATTCTGGTCTGCAGTAGTTATTTCCACCATTTTATCTTCCAGGTCACTTATCCGTTCTTCTGCCTCAGTTATTCTGCTATTGATCCCATCTAGAGTATTTTTAATTTCATTTATTGTGCTTGTCATCGTTTCTTGATTCCTCTTTAGTTCTTCTACATCCTTGTTAAATGTTTCTTGCATTTTGTCTATTCTATTTCCAAGACTTTGGATCATCCTTACTATCATTATTCTGAATTCTTTTTCAGGTAGACTACCTATTTCCTCTTCATTTGTTAGGTCTGGTGTGTTTTGACCCTGCTCCTTCATCTGCTGTGTGTTTTTCTGTCTTCTCATTTTGCTTATCTTACTGTGTTTGGGGTCTCCTTTTCACAGGCTGCAGGTTCGTAGTTCCCGTTGTTTTTGGTATCTGTCCCCAGTGGCTAAGGTTGGTTCAGTGGGTTGTGTAGGTTTCCTGGTGGAGGGAACTAGTGCCTGTGTTCTGGTGGATGAGGCTGGATGTTGTCTTTCTGGTGGGTTCGTCCACGTCTGGTGGTGTGTTTTGGGGTGTCTGTGGCCTTATTATGATTTTAGGCAGCCTCTCTGTTAATGGATGGGGCTGTGTTCCTCTCTTGCTAGTTGTTTGGCATAGGGTGTCCAGCACTGTAGCTTGCTGGTCGTTGAGTGAAGCTGGGTCTTGATGTTGAGATGGAGATCTGTGAGAGATTTTCGCCGTTTGGTATTACGTGGAGCTGGGAGGTCTCTTGTGGACCAGTGTCCTGAAGTTGGCTCTCCCACCTCAGAGGCACAGCCCTGATGCCTGGCTGGAGCACCAAGAGCCTTTCATCCACACGGCTCAGAATAAAAGGGAGAAAAAATGGAAAGAAAGAAAAAAAGAGGATAAAATAAAATAAAATAAAGCAATTATAATAAAAAATAAGAAAAAAAATTATTAAGAGTAAATTTATTAAGAAAAAAAATTTTTTTTAATTTTTAAAAATAGATTTATTAATTTTTTATACTAAAAATAAGAGAAAAATTATTTAGAAAAAATTTATTAAGAAAAAAAATTTTTTAATTTTTTAAAATAAAAAATATGAAAAAACTTATTAAAAATTTTTTTAAAAATAGAAAATAAGGAAAAAATTATTAAGAAAACATTTATTAGGGAAAAAAAAAAATTTTTAAGCCAAAAAAAAAAAAAAAAAAAAAACGGACGGACCTAACCCTAGGACTAAGGGTGAGAGCAAAGCTATACAGACAAAATCTCACCCAGAAGCATACACATCTACACTCACAAAAAAAAGGAAAAGGGGAAAAGTTAATATATCCTGCTCCCAAAGTCCATCTCCTAAATTTGGGATGATTCGTTGTCTATTCAGGTATTCAACAGATGCAGGCACATCAAGTTGTTTGTGGAGCTTTAATCCGCTGCTTCTGAGGCTGCTGGGAGAGATTTCCCTTTCTCTTCTTTGTTCGTACAGCTCCCGGGGTTCAGCTTTGGATTTGGACCCGCCTCTGCATGTAGGTCCCCTGAGGGCGTCTGTTCCCCGCCCAGACAGAACGGGGTTAAAGGAGCAGCTGATTCGGGGGCTCTGGCTCAGTCAGGCCGGGGGGAGGGGGCGGTACGGAGGAGGCGGGGCGAGCCTGCGGCGGCAGAAGCCGGCGTGACGTTGCAGCAGCCTGAGGCGCGCCCTGCGCTCTCCCGGGGAAGTTGTCCCCGGATTACGGGAGCCTGGCCGTGGCGGGCTGCACAGGCTCCCAGGAGGGGCGGTGTGGAGAATGACCTGTGCTCACCCACAGGCTGTTTGGTGGCGGCAGCAGCAGCCTTAGCGTCTCATGCCCGTCTCTGGGGTCCGCGCTGATAGCCGCGGCTCGCGCCCGTCTCTGGAGTTCGTTTAAGTGGCGCTCTGAATCCCCTCTCCTTGCACGCCGCGAAACAAAGAGGCAAGAAAAAGTCTCCCGCCTCTTCGGCAGCTGCAGACTTTTTCTCGTGCACCCTCCCGGCTAGTTGTGGTGCGCTAGTCCCTTCAGGCTGTGTTCACGCAGCCAACCCCAGTCCTCTCCCTGGGATCCGACCGAAGCCCGCGCCTCAGCTCCCAGCCCCCGCCCGCCCCGGCGGGTGAGCAGACAAGCCTCTCGGGCTGGTGAGTGCTGCTCGGCGCCGAGCCTCTGTGCGGGAATCTCTCCGTTTTTCCCTCTGCGTCCCTGTTGCTGTGGGATCCGCGCTGATAGCCGCGGCTCGCGCCCGTCTCTGGAGCTCGTTTAGGCGGCGCTCTGAGTCCCCTCTCCTTGCGCGCCGCGAAACAAAGAGGCAAGAAAAATTCTCTTGCCTCTTTGGCAGCTGCAGTCTTTCTCCCGGACTCCCTCCCAGCTAGCACCGAAGCCCGAGCCTCAGCTCCCAGCCCCCGCCCGCCCCGGCGGCTGAGCAGACAAGCCTCTCGGGCTGGTGAGTGCTGGTCGGCACCGCTCCTCTGTGCGGGAATCTCCGCTTTGCCCTCCGCACCAATGTGGCTGCGCTCTCCTCCGTGGCTCCGAAGCTTCCCCCCTCTGCCACCCGCAGTCTCTGCCCACGAAGGGGCTTCCTAGTGTGTGGAAACCTTTCCTCCTTCACAGCTCCCTCCCACTGGTGCAGGTCCCGTCCCTATTCTTTTGTCTCTGTTATTTCTTTTTTCTTTTGCCCTACCCAAGTACGTGGGGATTTTCTTGCCTTTTGGGAGGTCTGACGTCTTCTGCCAGCGTTCAGTGGGTGTTCTGTAGGAGCAGTTCCACGTGTAGATGTATTTCTCATGTATCTGTGGGGAGGAAGGTGATCTCCGCGTCTTACTCTTCCGCCATCTTCTCTGCTTTACTTTAATAGTTTTTTTTTCTTTTTATTACAGAAAGTAGAATGATATAATACAGTGTATAAATTTTGTGATTTTTTTAACACAGAGAAGTTGCCACAGGTCCTCATAAATGAATTTTTTAAAGTGTAGAATCTACCCCCTAAAAGGGACATAGCAAAAAATGTAAATAAATTAAAAATATTTAAAAATTAAACTCTACACAACTAAAACAGTTTATGTTGCAAGTACAGCCAATATATTTTAAAGTGTGTATAAATTATACAGAATATAGATCTCTGAAATAATAGAATGCTGCCTTAGAAACCATAAAAATCTTCCCAATGTATAAAATCATATCCCAATAAGAAATTTGCTCATTTTATCATTTTTGCAAAAAGCACTTTTTCTGTCTTCATATCTATATTCTTTTCTTTTCCATGTATCATTTATTATTGATATTTGAAAAAGTCTGCCCTATGAACAGGCTCAACATTAGCAAGAAGTCACTATTTTCTTCTTGCTCTGGAGGTTGGTGATCTATTTTTTGGTCCTAAAATCCTGCTACTTTCAAAGCCATTCAATTGTCAAAGAAATCTTTGTTCCACTCTGGGATAGAGTACCTATATCTGGTTAGGAATCATTGAAAAGATAACAAAAAAAATTTTCACAGGAAACATAGAAAATGATAGGTTTTTCTCCAACATAAAAAGTATACAATTTAGCAAAAATTTAATTTTTGAAATTTTTCATCTTAGTGCTGTTAAAATACAATACACATAGTGAAGAATTATACATTTTTTGTTAAAATATAATTAAGTTTATTTGACATTTGTGCTTTACATTTATATATACTTACATATGATATAATTACATATTGTATTATAAATAATACTTATTTATTTTTACCATTTTTATATATTGATAACAATGTCCTGGATAACAAAAATCTATATAGGTAATGGAGATCATCGTAGAGCAAATATTTTATTCCACAGAAAAAGAGACTAACATGGACTACAAAAATAATGAGCTCAGTTTGAAGATGGAGAAAATTTAAACCACCTGAATCTAGGTGGTTCTCTTTTATAGTAGACATGCCTCTACTATACTTCTGCTAAGCCAGAAAAGGAGGAAAGCACAGTGGTTGAGACCAGATGGATGCATCATCTGCTAGCTCTGAGACCCTGAGAAAGTATTTTTACTTCCTTGAACCTCAGTTTCTTCATCTGTAGGATAGAAATAATTCTAAGTACCCCATGGGACCTGCAGGGACTCAGTACCATCATATAGGAAAGAATTTAGCAGAGTGACTGCCGACTGTCATGTAGTAAATGCTTAATAAATGATGGCTTTTAGTTCAAAAATTACTCTCTCTACAGAATTGAAAATTGATTCTAATCCACACCTCTTTAAAAATTTTGAAACTCAGTGTCAGAAGGAAGACCTTTGAACAAGTAATTTTACTAATAAATTAAGAAAAATTTGGTAGCATTGTATAACCTACTCAAGATAGAACAATGTTTTGAAAGCAAATATATAATTAAGTTCAAAAGAAGGAGCCCTTTATTCTATATTTGAATATTTTTTGAACTTTGTAATGACTTTATTTCAGTAGTTAGGAATGAAATCAACTTCAGCATATGTCCAACTTCTTAATCTAGCTTCGTGTTCAGAATGTCTTTCTGTGAATTAATTATTAACCCAGTTGGTTCTGTCAGGTATCGTGATGCGAAAATTTGAGAAATGTAGGTAGGCTATACCTCTAAATGGAAGCATGCCATTTGTCTCTGCTTTATATAGTTTAGTGAATGAATAATTTTCTTGTTTTCGTTTCATTCTAGAAACTTTATATCCTTTTATTGGGTCTAATGGTATCTTTTTAGGAATCATATCATTTTTTAGTGACAAGCCTATGCCACTAAATAACATATACTTATTAATTCAAAAATGCCTTATTACTTCCTCTTTTCCTAAAAGCAAACAAAAATATTGGAAATCCTTTTACCCTTCAGTAAGAAAGCTTAAATAAATTACATTATGTTTATACCACAGTATACTATCTAGTCATTAAAAAAGATGAAGTAGAATTATATTTATTGACATGGTTATGATTCCAAGATAAACAGTTGGGTGAAAATAGTATTATATACCATATTATATATAGAGAGAGCTTGGTTAGAAGATGATAGATTAGAAAGATAGATAGATAGATAGATAGATAGATAGATAGATAGATAGATAGATAGATAGGTCTAAAAATACACCATTTTTCTCAGATTTTGTGAAAATAGATCCAAATGCAGGAATATAAGAAGTTCAATGACAGAGTGGATACAGTTACAGTTTTGGGAAAAGAAGAAAGGCAGATTCATAATTACTACAGTTTGTTTGTTTGGTTTGTGCTTTGTTTTGTTCTACCTAATGGCATTTGAACAAATCCATGAATACACAGGGATTACATATGCCTTAATGGGAAACACACTATCGTCAGTTTTTTGAGCTGGCCCTCTAGCCTGAGAAATGAGCTCTACACAGATCTGTGGGAGATAGCCACCCAGCTCTAGTGCTCTCCTCCATGCTAAATCTGATTATTTTGCTTAAAAATGTAAACAATATTTTCTTTCTGCAAGGGATGTTTCTTTTGCATCCAAGCCTTGGGGCATATTTGGATATGCCAGACCTCATCTTTATTACCATGAAGATTTCAGATAAATTCTTCAAATGATTCTAGCATTCATCTGGTACAAAAGATCTTAATGATTCTGTATCTTCAGTAGGATATTGCTTAAGCCATCTTTGTCCCTGAAACAAAATTCTTTACACTTCGAGATATGGTTATAAATCTTTATCTTATTCTCTAACCCACCAAGGTCTCTGGAAAACTATTTGAATTATTTTTCTCTGTATTGTAGGAAGATTGCTCCGAAGATATTTTTACAGTAGGGTTGTGCACTCTACTAATTTTTTCATTGGACTTGCCAGAGTGATACTCATAATTATCTGAGCTCTGCATCATATTTTCTTGTGTCCACTTTTTCATGTGGAATTCTCAGGCATTTTCAAGCTTGCCTGTGTACAACAAAGGACTGAGAAGAAAACTGTGGTAAGCTTCTCAACTATTTACTCACTTTTAACATTGGTCATCTCATTTTATTTTTTCTTTTTTTGGCTGCACTGCATCTTACGGGATCTTAGTTCCCCGACCAGAGATCAAACCCGGGCCCCCAGAAGTGGAAGCACAGAGTCCTCACCACTGGACCACCAGGGAATTCCCAGGTCATCTCACACAACAAAAGTAGGATACATACTATTATGGACTGGATTGTGTCTCCCCCCCAAATTCATGTGCTGAAGTCCTTAACCTCTAACTCATAATGTGACTATATTTGGAGACAGTATGTACAGAGTTGGTTTAATTAAAATGAAGTCATTAGGGTGGACCCTAATTCAATATGACTTATGTCCTTATAAGAAGAGGAAATTTGGACACAGACATAGAAGAAAAATGACATGAAGACGTAGAGAGAACACAGCAATGTGCAAGCCAACGAGAGAGGACTAAAATGATTCTTCCCTCATGTTCCTCAGACGGAACCAACTCCTAAGTGAAATAAGTCAGACAGAGAAAGACAGAAAGACCGTGATATATTCCACTTATATGTGGAATCTAAAATAAATGATCCAAATGAACTTATTTACAAAACAGAAATAGACTCACAGACATAGAAAACAAACTTATGGTTACCAAAGGGGAAAGGGAGAGGGAGCGATAAACTAGGAATTGGGGATTAATAGATACACACTACAATATATACAATAGATTAAACAACAAGAACCTACTGTATAACACAGGAAACTATAGAACTATATTCAATTTATTTTCTAAAAGAATCTGAAAAAGAATATATATATATATATATATTTGTGTGTGTATGTATAACTGAATCACTTTGCTGTACATCTGAAACATTGTAAATCAACTACACTTTAATAAAACAAAAGAAGGAACCAACACTGTGAACACCTTGACCTTGGATTTCTAGCCACTAGTACTGTGAGATAATAAATTTCTGTTGTTTAACAAACAAACTCATAAAAAAAAAAAGATCAGATCTGGGGTTATCAAAGGCAGGGCGGTGGGGGTTGGGGGAGGGGGAATTGGACGAAGACAGCCAAAAGATACATACCTCCAGTTATAAGATAAATAAGTACTAGGGATGTAAGGTACACCATGATAAATATAATTAATTCTGCTGTATGTTATATATAAAAGTTGTTGAGAGTGAATCCTAAGAATTCTCATCACAAGAAAAAAACATTTCTATTTCTTTAATTTTGTATCTATATATGATGGATGTTCACTAAACTTATTGTGATAATCACTTCATGATGCATATAAATACAAATCATTATGTTGTACACCTTAAACTTATACAGTGCTGTATGTCAATACAACAAAAAAGAGTATTTACCTTAGGGTGTCAGACTTACAAAGGATCTTAAAAGAACTGGAGCAGTGCATGGTAAATGCTACAAGAAATATAGACATGGCGATGGATTTTATGCCAAACTTTTTACTTGCTTACATTTTTCTTTTATGAAATAATTAATAACAATATTCATTATGAAGTGCTATAACATCCTGTTAGCAATGCTGAGAAAAAAAAGTTATGTAGGTAAAAGTGATGGACTAGAGGACTGATGAAATTCTTCCAGATCTGATTCTATGTAAGTGGAGACTAATGATGAAAGCTTATAGAATCTGAGATAATAAAAATAAAATTGCCCTCCTTATGAAAAAATAATTCTGCTGTTTAAGCTGCTTAGTCTGTTGGAACTTGTTACGGCAGCCCTAGAAAACTAGTATAGTTACTATGTGTTTTTAGGACAGGAATGCCAGGGAGTGTTGAGATCTGAATCAACATTGCTGTTTAATTTGCATGTAGGTTTGCTGTGATCTTCTAGAAGTCTTTTGTTCTCTGTGTATTCCTTGAAATTCCTTCAATTCCTTGAAGTGAAAAGCTCACTTCAACCATGGACATATCAATTGAGTGGTAGTCTTTTAAAATTGGGCCTACGGTAATTCTTTGCAAATTTTTCACCTTCACTTCTAGACAGCTCAGTTTTTCCCTTACTCTCCTTCATAAAAATTATTTGAGGTACAGGATTTATGCAGCTACTTAGTCATTTTTGCTGTTCTCAATTGTGTTACAGGCACAAAATACTAGGATTAACAATTGAAGTAGGATTAACATTTGTAGTAGGTGTCAAAGAAGATGGAGTCTAGCTGATTGACTCAATACTTTGAAAATCAGTTTCAACAAGTGGTGAAGAAATTTAATTTAGTGGAGTCAGTGAGCTGTATGACTTAATGGAAAACAGCTTGAATTATAAATTTTGTAGCCACTGACAGCCTGTGAAAAAAGTTCAGCATTTACATTGCTATGAGCTTTACAGGAGAATCTTCTGTCATCTGGTTTATGTTGTGAGCACAGGATTTCCTTAGATCCCAAAGGGAAATTATTTTGGATTTCGCTGTAAGCTGATAATGACCAAAGGGTAAAAACTTCCCTCTGCAAAATTTGGTAAACTCTTTGTCTTTATCTTGCTCACTCTTCCTCAGTGTTAACCTGAGCTCATGAATGTTCTACAAGTCCCACTCTGAACTGATGACCAGATAAATAATTAATACATTGTGTGGAGCCCTGGCAAGGTAGACAGAGACTCTCTGAATGGCTGCCAACCCTTGCAGGAAAGGATGAATTTGTCCTGGCCCCACTTGCACTACACTGATAACCTGGTTTTTAAAAGTTGAAAATTGAATTTTAAAAATAAATTATCTCCAGATCAACACTGTGCAGACCAAACAAAATATTTTTGTGATCTATAATCATTTGTGAGCTGCTAGTTGACAATCTCTGATTTAGAGGAAATGACAGGTTCTGGGAAGGAAAGCACTTGTTTCAAATGCTGGCTTTGCCTCAGTATATGTATGCTTGGGCAGCTGTACCTCAGTTCCATCATGTGGTAAAAGGGAATCATCTGCTCTATCTATGTCTTAAACTATTCTGTTTTGATTTTGTGTTCTTTTGAGAAACAAATAATAATTCTGACTGAATGGAGACAAGGTAAATAATCTGGGTGAGCAAGTTCATCAGAGACCAGCTGAGCTTCAAGTCAATACAAGCACATTAAGCACAGGATTGTTTCAGGACACAACCATGGTACCTACACCAACACCAGCACGGTTAAAAGCACTTTGATTCTTTTGTAAGGCACACATTGTTCTGTTTGCCTAATCTCCTGATTTTCTGAAAATCATAGTAGATGATGGACTGTTCATTTTGTACAATGTTATCTTCCTCCCCAAGCCACATGATTGGTTCAGGGATGGGCATGAGACCATGCTGAATTAAAGAGTCCATTCACCAGGATTCTGAAATTGGGAAAGAAAGAATATTTCTCTTGCAGTAAATGTCAGGAGCTGTTAAAAGTACAGTGCTAGTTTTAGTCTAAAAAGGCCAAAGAGACCACTAAGCAAGGAAAGGGAGAAGAATGAGAGGAATATATGAAGAATACAGGCAAGTGATAGAGAATAGAGGATCTTTGTCACCTCAGTGTCTACCCCAATACCTGGAGCTAAGTAGATAGGCAACACATCTATTATAAATAAATGAACTATATAAATTAGATAATAAATTTAAAATTTCAAGTGCACAATTTTTGGTTTATATCAGCGCAATCTCTCTCTCTTGTCATCTCCTTTAAAAAAATGCTCCCATACAGAACCCATTCCATATGCTTTAGGTGTGGTTGACACTGACCCTCAACTACTGTCCATCGGGGAAAGCACATGACCCAGGCCAAGTTAATGAGAAGATTTCATATACCTGTCAACAGTCATTTTGATTCAGAGATGGTTCTGTGTTCAGGATTGTTTCAAGACACACACAAAGCCAAGCAGAATTAGGGTATTCATTGAAATTTGATATGTGGATAGAAAACCATAAGGATATTGATGTTATAGCTACAAGAATTAATCTTTACCTATGTGTAGATCCAGTTTGGAAATTAAGTCAATACAGTGTGAAACTGGACAAAATGATGGAGAAAGAAACTTCCTCATTTGAATCTCTGAATGCAGCTGTTTCTAAAGCTGGATTTGTTATCTAGCATGAATCAGTAGGTTTTCTATTAAACTACTTTGAGTTGGGTCTCTATCATATGCAATAAACAAGGCCTTATTATACAAAAATTATTTTGAGAAACATAGAAAAATCTATACAAATGTCATTTATTATTTAGTAACTACTCCCTTTTGACTCTAAAAAAAAGTATCCAGATAAAATTTTCAAAGCATTCAGAATGCTGAAGTATGTTGTAAAATTGTTCATCTATTGCTCTCAGGAGAAAAGTACTGGTTCAAGGTATTTGAAAGATCCACCCTGCCTCCTCACATAACCAGTCCAAACAACGTACATTCTAAGTAAAAGAAATGGACTTGCTATGAAACTGCAACTTTAGAGCAAATATTTATCCCACTCTACTAACCAGATCCTTTTATAAAGAGATTCTAGAGCCACATGGTGAATTCAAATGCAAACTTCTCCATGAAGATTTATTAATTAACTTATGAGTCAATGAACATTTATTGGTTCAGTGTCTATTGCTATCTGCCACACACTGTATGAAGCTCTGAAGATATAAAGAAGAAGAAACTCAAGCCCTGACTCATGGCACTTACAGTAAAATAAGAAAGGTATACAAGTAAATAATTGCAATATAGTGTAATAGAGACTCTGATGGATGTCTACAGAGGGTGTTTCAGAGGAAAGTGTTTCACCAACCTGCAGTGCAGTATGTTGTGTGTGGGTCTGTGTGTGTGTTAAATAATGAGCCAGGCTTTCCACATATAATTAGTTCCATAGTTGTACATAGTTGCATATAGCTGTACATTTCTATAAGTTTTATTCATTCTTGATCACCAAATGATTGGATATTCTCTAAGGACCTAGAAGTCAAAAAATAACCAGAGAACATATGCTTAAAACCTGTTTACTGGGGATTAGGAATCAAGATGGCAGAGTAGAAGGACGTGCCCTCACTCTCTCTTGCGAGAACACCAGAATCACAGCTAGCTGCTGGACAATCATTGACAGGAAGACACTGGAACTCACCAAAAAAGACACCCTGCATCCAAAGACAAAGGAGAAGCCACAGTGAGATGGTAGGAGGGGTGCAATCACAGTAAAAGCAAATCCCATAACTGCTGGGTGGGTGACTCACAAACTGGAGAACACTTATACCACAGAAGTCCACCCACTGGAGTGAAGGTTCTGAGCCCCACGTCAGGTTCCCAACCTGGGGGTCCAGCAACGGAAGGAGGAATTCCTAGAGAATCAGACTTTGAAGACTAGTGGGATTTGACTGCAAGACTTCGACAGGACTGGAGGAAACAGAGACTCCACTCTTGGAGGGCACGAAAAACGTAGTGTGCATGTCGGGACCCAGGGGAAGGAGCAATGACCCCAGGGGAGACTGAACCAGACTTACCTGCTAGTGTTGAAGGGTCTCCTGCAGAGGCGGGTGGTGGAAGTGGCTCACCGTGGGGAAAAAGACACTGGCAGCAGATGTTCTGGGAAGTACTCCTTAGTGTGAGCCTTCCCAGAGTCAGCCATTAGCCCCACCAAAGAGCCCAGGTAGGCTCCAGTGTTGGGTTGCCTCCGGCCAACCAACCAACAGGGAGGAAACCCAGCCCCACCCATCAGCAGTCAAGCAGGTGAAAGTTTTACTGAGCTCTGCCTACCAGAGCAACAGTCAGCTCTACCCACCACCAGTCCCTCCCATCAGAAAACTTGCACAAGCCTCTTAGATAGCTTCATACACCAGAGGGCAGACAGCAGAAGCAAGAAAAACTACAATCCTGCAGCCTGTGAAACAAAAACCACATTCACAGAAAGATAGACAAGATGAAAAGGCAGAGGGCTATGTACCAGATGAAGGAATAAGATAAAACCCCAGAAAAACAACTAAGTGAAATAGAGATAGGCAACCTTCCAGAAAAAGAATTCAGAATAATGATAGTGAAGATGATCCAGGACCTCGGAAAAAGAATGGAGGCAAAGATGGAGAAGATGCAAAAAATGTTTAACAAAGACCTAGAAGAATTAAAGAACAAACAAACAGAGATGAACAATACAATAACTGAAATGAAAACTACACTAGAAGGAATCAATAACAGAATAACTGAGGCAGAAGAACGGATAAGTGACCTGGAAGACAGAATGGTGGAATTAACTGCTGCAGAACAGAATAAAGAAAAAAGAATGAAAAGAAATGAAGACAGCCTAAGAGACCTCTGGGACAACATTAAACACAACAATATTCACATTATAGGGGCCCCAGAAGGAGACAAGAGAAAGAAAGGGACTGAGAAAATATTTGAAGAGATTATAGTCGAAAACTTCCCTAACATGGGAAAGAAAATAGCCACCCAAGTCCAGGAAGCACAGACAGTCCCATACAGGATAAACCCAAGGAGAAACACACCGAGACACATAGTAACCAAATTGGCAAAAATTAAAGACAAACAAAAATTATTGAAAGCAGCAAACGGAAGACAACAAATAATATACAAGGGAACTCCCATAAGTTTAACAGCTGATTTGTCAGCAGAAACTCTACAAACCAGAAGGGAGTGGCATGATATATTTAAAGTGATGAAAGGGAAGAACCTACAACCAAGATTACTCTACCCGGCAAGGATCACATTCAGATTTGATGGAGAAATCAAAAGTTTTACAGACGAGCAAAAGCTAAGAGAATTCAGCACCAACAAACCAGCTCTATAACAAATGCTAAAGGAACTTCTCTAAGCGGGGAACACAAGAGAAGAAAAGGACCTACAAAAACAAACCCAAAACAATTAAGAAAATGGTCATAGGAACATACATATCCATAATTACCTTAAACGTGAATGGATTAAATGCTCCAACCAAAAGACACAGGCTTGCTGAATGGATACAAAAACAAGACCCATATATATGCTGTCTACAAGAGACCCACTTCAGACCTAGAGACACATACAGACTGAAAGTGAGGGGGTGGAAAAAAGATATTCCATGCAAAAGGAAATCAAAAGAAGGCTGGAGTAGCAATGCTCATGTCAGATAAAATAGACTTTAAAATAAAGAATGTTACAAGAGACAAGGAAGGACACTACATAATGATGAAGGGATCAATCCAAGAAGATATAACAATTATAAATATATATGCACCCAACATAGGAGCACCTCATTACATAAGGCAACTGCTAACAGCTATAAAAGAAAAATCAACAGTAACACAATAATAGTAGGGGACTTTAACACCTCACTTACACCAATGGACAGATCATCCAAAATGAAAATAAATAAGGAAACAGAAGCTTTAAATGACAAAATAGACCAGATAGATTTAATTGATATTTATAGGACATTCCATTCAGAAACATCAGATTACACTTTCTTCTCAAGTGTGCATGGAACATTCTCCAGGATAGATCACATCTTGGGTCACAAATCAAGCCACAGTAAATTTAAGAAAATTGAAATCATATCAAGCATCTTTTCTGACCACAACACTATGAGATTAGAAATGAATTACAGGGAAAAAAACGTAAAAAACACAAACACATGGAGGCTAAACAATACGTTACTAAATAACCAAGAGATCACTGAAGAAATCAAAGAGGAAATCAAAAAATACCTAGAGACAAATGACAATGAAAACACGACGACCCAAAACCTATGGGATGCAGCAAAAGCAGTTCTAAGAGGGAAGTTTATAGCTATAGAAGCCTACATCAAGAAACAAGAAAAATCTCAAATAAACAATCTAACCTTACACCTAAAGGAACTAGAGAAAGAAGAACAAACAAAACCCAAAGTTAGTAGAAGGAAAGAAATCATAAAGATCAGAGCAGAAATAAATGAAATAGAAACAAAGAACACAATAGCAAATATCAATAAAACTAAAAGCTGGTTCTTTGAGAAGATAAACAAAATTGATAAACCATTAGCCAGACTAATCAAGAAAAAGAGGGAGAGGATTCAAATCAATAAAATTAGAAATGAAAAAGGAGAAGTTACAACAGACACCACAGAAATACAAAGCATCCTAAGAGACTACTACAAGCAACTCTATGCCAATAAAATGGGCAACCTGGAAGAAACGGACAAAATCTTAGAAAGGTATAACCTTCCAAGACTGAACCAGGACAAAATAGAAAATATGAACAGACCAATCACAAGTAATGAAATTGAAACTGTGAATAAAGATCTTCCAACAAACAAAAGTCCAGGACCAGAGGGCTTCACAGGTGAATTCTATCTAACATTTAGAGAAGAGCTAACACCCATCCTTCTCAAACTCTTCCAAAAAATTGTGGAGGAAAGAACACTCCCAAACTCATTCTATGAGGCCACCATCACCCTGATACCAAAACCAGACAAAGATACTACAAAAAAGAAAATTACAGACCAATATCACTGATGAATATAGATGCAAAAATCCTCAACAAAATACTAGCAAACAGAATCCAACAACACATTAAAAGGATCATACACCATGATCAAGTGGGATTTATCCCAGGGATGCAAGGATTCTTCAATATACCTAAATCAATCAATGTGATACTCTATATTAACAAATTGAAGAGTAAAAACCATATGATCATATCAATAGATGCAGAAAAAGCTTTTGACAAAATTCAACACCGATTTATGATAAAAATTCTACACAAAGTGGGCATAGAGGGAACCTACCTCAACATAATAAAGGCCATATACAACAAACCCACAGCAAACATCATTCTCAATGGTGAAAAACTGAAAGCATTTCCTCTAAGATGAGGAACAGGACAATGATGTCCACTCTCACCACTATTATTCAACATAGATTTGGGAGTCCTAGCCATGGCAATCAGAGAAGAAAAAGAAATAAAAGGAATACAAACTGGAAAAGAAGAAGTAAAACTGTCACTGTTTGCAGATGACATGATACTATACATAGAGAATCCTAAAGATGCCACCAGAAAACTACTGGAGCTAATCAATGAATTTGGTAAAGTTGCAAGATACAAAATTAATGCACAGAAATCTCTTGCATTCCTATACACTAATGATGAAAAATCTTAAAGAAAAATTAAGGAAACACTCCCATTTACCATTGCAACAAAAAGAATAAAATACCTAGGAATAAACCTACCTAGGGAGACAAAAGACCTGTATGCAGAAAACTATAAGACACTGATGAAAGAAATTAAAGATGATTCAAACCGATGGAGAGATATACCATGTTCTTGGATTGGAAGAATCAATATTGTGAAAATGACTATACTACCCAAAGCAATGTACAAATACAATGCAATCACAATCAAATTACCCATGGCGTTTTTTACATTTTTACATTGTACACTTTTTTTACAAAAAATCTCAAAATTTGTATGGAGACCGAAAAGACCCCGAATAGCCAAAGCAGTCTTGAGGGAAAAAAACGGAGTTAGAGGAATCAGACTCCCTGACTTCCGACTACACTACAAATCCACAGTAATCAATACAGTATGGTACTGGCACAGAAACAGAAATATAGATCAGTGGAACAGGATAGAAAGCCCAGAGATAAACCCACACCCCTATGGTCAACTAATCTATGACAAAGGAGGCAAGGATATACAATGGAGAAAAGACAGCCTCTTCAATAATGGTGCTGGGAAAACTGGACAGCTACATGTAAAAGGATAAAATCAGAATACTCCCTAACACCATACACAAAAATAAACTCAAAATGGATTAGAGACCTAAATGTAAGACTAGACACTATAAAACTCTTAGAGGAAAACATAAAAAGAACACTCTTTGACATAAATCACAGCAAGATCTTTTTTGATCCACCTCCTAGAGTAATGGAAATAAAAACAAAAGTAAACAAATGGGACCTAATGAAACTTCAAAGCTTTTGCACAGCAAAGGAAACTACAAACAAGACGAAAAGACAACCCTCAGAATGGGAGAAAATATTTGCAAACGAATCAACGGACAAAGGATTAATCTCCAAAATATATAAACAGCTCATGCAGCTCAATATTAAAAAAACAAACAACCCAATCCAAAAATGGGCAGAAGACCTAAGTAGACATTTCTCCAAAGAAGACATACAGATGGCCAAGAGGCACATGAAAAGCTGCTCAACATCACTAATTATTAGAGAAATGGAAATCAAAACTACCATGAGGTATCACCTCACACCAGTTAGAATGGGCATCATCAGAAATTCTACAAACAACAAATGCTGGAGACGGTGTGGAGAAAAGGGAACCCTCTTACACTGTTGGTGGGAATGTAAATTGATACAGCCACTATGGAGAACAGTATGGAGGTTCCTTAAAAAACTAAAAATAGAATTACCATATGACACAGCAATCCCACTACTGGGCATATACCCAGAGAAAACCATAATTCAACAAGACACATGCACCCCAATGTTCATTGCAGCACTATTTACAATAGCCAGGTCATGGAAGCAACCTAAATGCCCATTGACAGATGAATGGATAAAGAAGTTGTGGTACATATATACAATGGAATATTACTCAGCCATAAAAAGGAACGAAATTGGGTCATTTCTGGAGATGTGGATGGATCTAGAGACTGTCATACAGAGTGAAGTAAGTCAGAAAGAGAAAAACAAATATCGTATATTAACGCATATATGTGGAACCTAGAAAAATGGTACAGATGAACCGGTTTGCAGGGCAGAAATTGAGACACAGATGTAGAGAACAAACGTATGGACACCAAGGGGGAAAGCAGCAGGGGGTTGGAGGTGGTGGTGTGCTGAATTGGGTGATTGGGATTGACATGTATACACTGATGTGTATAAAATTGATGACAAATAAGGACCTGCTGTATAAAAAAATAAATAAAATAAAATTCAAAAAAATAAAATAAAAAAAAATAAAACCTGTTTAATCACTAGGTTCCTTTTATCTTCTATTTAAGTTGAAATTAAGTTAATAGGCTGAGATTCAATAGGTTTTTTTTTAGAATTTTAAATGTATTAGCACAAAGATTTAAATATTGAGTATTTCTGTAGAAAATAAGAATTATAGTTACCATATTACCAAATACTACAAGTTAGTCTTATTTTTAGAAGGAAATTTTTAAATGTCTATAAAGTCAATGTTTTAAGAAACATACATTTGTCAAGCACTATTTTACCTTAACATTAAAATAAATAATAATAATAATAATAATAAAAATTAAACAACTCCCATGGGAATTAAATAGCAATTAGCACATGGTGAACAAAGGGGATTTGTTGAAGACCTATGCCCCACTGGAGAGTCTGTGGATTTCCTGATGTAGTGATGTGGCCCAATGTTCTGATTTCATGGAAATCAGAGGAGTGTGCCCAAGATTAGGGCCATCTGTGACCACTGTGTCACAGGCAGTTTCTCCTTTTCCCAAGAGAGGTGAAGGAGTTTTTTGCATACAGCATGAATGACAGCAAGCATCAGTAAGCCTGACCTGAGGCCAAGAAAAAAGAAATTGTCCCTCCAAGATGAAGTGGCAGGGAAATTTATACCCCAGAACATGCCACCTATTTGATTCTTCATCTGACAACTCTACTTTAGCAAATTATGATGTTGGAATACATCCTCCTTGCTAATAGAGTATCAGTGTGCAGAATGCTTAAAACCTGTGAATATGCTGTCTGGGGTACATCTCACTGCACCTGTCAGAAAGCTCCATCTGTTTCATGCCACCATAGGCACTGACCAGTTCCTCTCAACTCCCCACACACAAGTTTCTTCTTGCTTGCCTTACAGCATTTCACCTTCCCTCACTCACCTAGTTAATTTCACGTGGCTCTGAGGATTCCTCCACATTGTTTTCATCTAGCTACATAGCTTCTCTACTTGCTATCCTAAAATTATCTTTTAAAAATCCCATTCAATTCAGAATAGCCTCATTAAAGAATTTAAGACAATTTTCTAAATGTATTTTACAGAAAGAAATAGGAAGGAATATGAATATTAGCTTTAACAAGTAATGCTTATAACTCTGCTATTGCGTGCTTCACTAGTACATAGAGACCCAAAAGCTATAAGCAAAAATATAAATTGTATATATAACAAAATCCTAATATAAAATAGCATGAAAACAGACATTAGCCTGTCTCTGAGAAGCTCTGTAAAGTGATTGAACTGCCTATAAATATAATGATAGAATTATAACCATGAGCAGTTGTCACTGTCTAGAGCTAAGAAATACAGAGTTCCATTTGTTGGCTTTGCCACTGATGAATCATACACAGTCAATTAACCTCTGTGAAACATTACTTGGTACCTTTCTATTTCACAGTAATGATTTGAACATTTGGATGAATATGAATTAGTAAAGTTTTGTTTATTAAGTGGCTACAATCCAAAACATGGAGAATAGAAAATAGAACAATACATGCCCAGGTGTGATAATCAAATATATTGCATTGTTGGTACCTTTTATTTATTGATTATTTATTGATTGCAAATTTTCTTTTAGGTGTTGCAGTTACTTGCTTTTATTTTTTATTTTTTTGGTTATTTGTTATTAGATCAATTCTTTTATATTTTTAAAGTCTTTATTGAATTTGTTACAATATTGATTCTTTTTTATGTTTTGGTTTTTTGGCCATGAGGTATGTAGGATCTTAGCTCCCCAACCAGGGATCGAACCCGCACCTCCTGCATTGGCAGACGAAGTCTTAACCACTGGACTGAAAGGGAAGCCCCGAGCAATTCTTTTAGAAATGACTGTACTCTTATTAATGTCATACTAAACACTAGAAATGTTATGTTGAATTTGAATGAATATAGCAGGAAAATAAATTTTTACCTCAAAAGAACAAGCATGGATTTATCCTTATATTTAAATACATCTATTGATATAAATTGCTTGGCAGGAAACATATGTTGTGTTTAAAACTGATCCTACATTTGGAAATTTGAGCTGAGCTACCCTGAACCTTTTAGCTAGGTTAACTTATATTCTTCAAAGTTGTAAATGGTTTCTTTCCACATGTACAGTCAAGGTTACTAAATACAAAAGTAAGACTTTAGTATTATATTTTCTTCTACATTAAAAGATATAGGGGTTGGGGGAAAGATATTTATTTTAAAATACAAAACTTTAATTAAAGGTGGCCACAAAAGCTCTACTTAGAAAGAATTTGTGGAATGTTATTAAATGTTGCCACCTTCAGGACAAATTTTAAAATAACACTGAAAGGACAGGATTAAAGATACAGTATTCTTGCTATGCTTAAATATTCAGTCTACAATACTGATGCAAAATTATCTACTTAGACTTTTTTAAGGCATCTAAACATCTGACTTTTAAAAATTATTCTCATACTCAAATAAATACCTAAAAACTTCAGCTAGAGTATGCTTATCTAATAGTCACCCACTATAGATATTTATTTAAGAAACATTGGTTGATTATTATTATGCCTATTAGGCACTGTGCTAGATGTTGAAGATACAGAGATGACAAAGACATATATATCAAGTACACTCAAGGAGTCCACATTCTAGAGGGGGGAATCAATACGTAAATGGAATATTCCAATATTGTGATAAATGTTCTGATAGAAGTAAACAGACTGTTATAGAAGAACATGAGCCAAACACCTCACTCCAGAGGATAAGAAAGAAGCAGTGAGGAAAGTGTGATGGAAGTGGCAACTGAGCTTAGTCTGTTATTATAATAACTTTGTTATTATATGTTATATGTTATATCTATAATTAGATTGTGTCCTTTTTGCTTCTTTCTATTAAAATAGAGAAAAAAGAATACTCAAATATAGCACAATTATCATGTCTACTGGTGTGTACCTAAAATGGAGATTACGTTCATTGAAATAAGTTATTTCATAGCTTATGTAGATATTTTCATACCTTTCAAATTTCCTTTTGGTAGTCTTTAACAAATTTCCTATGGAGTCTTCATGGAGCAATCTTGGGGGAAAAAATGTGCTGTCATTTCTCCTGCTCATATTCTAGGTCTGGACAATACAAACAAATTAAAGGTACTGGGTTGATTGGCAGAAGCTGTCTCTCTCAAATGTCCACAAACAGCAAAGAAAAATCCTCCTAGAATTAACCATGCTGTCCGTATTCCTCTCCATCATGAGAGAAATTTTTGTTCTAATAAAAATCAGTACAAAATTCCCATTCCCATTATCCCACTTTCCACATAAATGGCCTCTGAGACAGCTCCTATCTTTAATTTAAATGTGTTACCATTGTTATATATATGTGCAATATATATGAGATGTGTCTATAGAGCAGTAAAATAATGTGGCATATGAGCCAGTCAGATGTGTTCTACCTGAAAATTGGCTATTCCTCCATTACCCAAGGAGGATTTTGATCTGCTCTTGACTGTAATAATTTCTCCAAAATGTCACTGCAGGATTTTTAAATAAAAATTATTATTATCATCATTACCTTTGGAAATAATATTATTTCAGTCAGAGAAAATTGAAATAGAATCATTGATTGAAGGAATTATACAGGTAGATAAGTATCAGTACTTAAACTCACTATAGAAAACAACAGATCAAATCAAAGCAATTTCTACTCGAGTTTGAATTTGAAAGAGAACAAAAAAAAAAAAAGAGTAGAGTGTTGAATTATGTCTTTTATTTTTGCAGAATAATAGAAAAGAATCCAAATCTGAATAAAATAGTTCATAGTCTTTCCTGATAAAATGTCATTCAGGTGCACTAATTGGACTACAAGAGTACAAGAGCTGGTTATTTTTTAGTGTTACTTACGAAACTTCTCTTCAAGTTGGAACACTAATTATAAACTTAATTGCACATGTCAGCAAGCAATGTTCCTCTTGAGGTACCACCTCCAAATGAAGATAATGAATGGGTGGCTCTTTTATCCCAGACTTAGCTTGTCTTCCATGTGACTGCATCTTTCTTTCCAGAAACATTCACTACAGAGATAGGTTGCGCTCCAGTTTTATATGATAAATTATGTAAACAATTTAACCTTAAAAGGTTAAACCAGAAATTACAAAAAAAATTCTTCATAATAATATCTATTACCTTTCTAGTGAGGAATCAAAGTTCCAGGATTGAATGGGTGACAGAATCTGGTGGTTTTGAATTTGAATTTTTTTTAGTTCAGTAAAAATTTTTAAAAGAGGAACTGACAAGGGGTTTCCTTCTTTTTATGTTGCCAAAACAAGATAAAGATAGACACATACATACATATAGATAGATAGATAGATATAGATAGAACAACCATGATTTTACAGAATAAAGAAATTTTTTGACACCAAAAGTCAAAGATATGTAATCTTAAATTAAGTTTATTACATAAAATTAGATAAACTGGTCTTCATTTAACACTCACTACATTCCTTTTATTTTCTACTAACTTTACCACAGATTGGCAAAAACTTTGTTACAGATAGGCTCTGGTCTGTGTCAGACCCATGAGAACTATGATCTGTTTCAAGTCTAATTCCTCCCTGGTAAGGGTTTATCCAACATTTCTTCTTAAAAGTCACTTGTGCTTATAACTGCTGCTAATTTTAATTCATGGAAGATGTTTAATTTTTTTAAATAACAGCTTAAAGTTATTGTAACTATTTCCCATGTTTGCTATTCAGAAGATTTAGTTTAAGCATCATTTGAAGGCTGAAATGAATAAGTTTAAAATACTCAAACTTCAGTTTGTCCATTTGAAAAATGTTGTTTCTTATTCAATGAGAAACAAGATGATGCTGATGTAGACCTAGAGTGAAATTACATAATTTCTGTCAAGATTACAGTTTAATAAGGAAGACAAAAATATATCTCAGAGCTTTATATAGATTAAATGCAATAAGATTTAAGAAGCAGTTTGAAGACTATTAACTCTGATTCAAAATTATGTAATTATATTGCACAAAACATACATAACAATATGGACAGCAACTTAAGACACTTGGAATATTCTATGAAGTTTGGTTACCGGTTAAAGCCAAACAAAGCATAAATACATTTCCTGCTCCCTTTTCTGTCCCTGTTTCTGACATGGACACAGGAACAATTCTCCTTAGATTCCAAGGCCATCTCCTTTCCTCCCCTATAGCTACAGTTCACCGTGGTTACATGCTTTTGAAGTCTCTTATGCACACAAAGTCACCCCTCTTCTCTTGGGCTTTCAGAGTTGCTGACACCATTTCCTGACACTCACAAAGCTCCTGTTACCACATCAGCTCACCAGAGCCCCACTGTGTTCTCACAAATTGAGGAGAGTCCCCTCCACCAGACTCCTCCTAAAGTCACTTACTTGGGCCTCAAAACCCTGATTTCTACACAGCCAAAGTCTTCAGGAATTCAACAAAGTGGCTCATTTCAATATTTATATATTATTATGTAGTTATTATATTATATATACAAAAAGTTATACAAGGCATAACTGCATATATGAGCAGTTTAAAAATGAAGATAAAAAAATATACCAGTCTCGGGCTTCCCTGGTGGCGCAGTGGTTGAGAATCTGCCTGCCAATGCAGGGCACACGGGTTCGAGCCCTGGTCTGGGAAGATCCCACATGCCGCGAAGCGACTGGGCCCGTGAGCCACAATTACTGAGCCTGCGCGTCTGGAGCCTGTGCTCCGCAACAAGAGAGGCCACGATAGTGAGAGGCCCGCGCACCGCGATGAAGAGTGGCCCCCACTTGCCGCAACTGGAGAAAGCCCTTGCACAGAAACGAAGACCCAACACAGCCATAAATAAATTAATAAATAAAATTAAAAAAAAAAAAAAAAGTCTTTAAAAAATATATATATATATATACCAGTCTCCTGCTGGTCATGCTTCCTTGCTCTGGAACATGTTCTCTAGAGCATTCTGCTCTGGGCCTGCTCTAGCTACTCCCTTCCCCAAGAGGAAAGGATTTCCGGGGGCCAAGGGAACATGCCTACCTGAAGCCCAAGGGCTGACTTCTCCAGGCACCAAGAACCCTAAAGTTCCCTGCCACGTGTCCCTGAGCTTAATTTCAAGGTCTGATTTGACTCTTCCTCAGGTCAGACACCATCGGATGTGTCACTATAAACTCCAGGGGGGTTCAAGAGGCAGATATTTAGGGGAGTTGTGGGCAAAGCCTGGATAGAGGCGCTATGAGATGCCTTGAAGTGGCACAGGCCTAAGGGTGGGACCAGACAGGGAGCCAGAGGTCATGAGTCTATGTACGGCTTGGACTGACTTTTTCTGAATCATTATGATCTATTATAGAATTTCTGAATTCAAACTTATATTTTATTTAATGGATAAGATATATTTTTCAAGTTAGGAACATAGAAGCTATTTTGCTTAACAACTTGTTATCTTGATACTATTAAGCAATAAAAAGGCATGCACTACTGATGCATGCTAAAACATGGATGAGCTTCCAAATAATTATGTTGGATGAACATGCCAGACAAAAAAACGAGGACATACCGTATTCCATTTATTTAAAATTCTAGGAGCAATAGGCTTTCACTTTTCTTGAGTAAATTCCTAGGAGTAGAATGGCTAGATCTTATGGAATATATGTTAACTTTTTGAGAAACTGTCATACTGCTTCCTAAAGCACTGGTTTCATTTTAGATTCCTGCCAGCAGTGTATAAGAGCTCTAATGCCAGTTCTTCCATGTCCTTGACAACATTTGACATGTCAGTCATTTCATTTTACTAGATGTATAATGGGATCTCTCTGTGGTTTTAATTTGAATTTCTCTAATAACCAATGACGTTGAGCATCTTTGCACACGCTACAATATTAAGAAGAAGTGGTGAATAATTTTATATTTATTGAGGTTTTTATTAAGGCTCAGATGAGATATATCTTAGTAAATATTCTGTGTCCACATGAAAAGAAGGTGTATTCACTGTTGTGTAGAATTTTCTACAATGTCACATGAGGTCAAGTTGGTTGTTAGTTTTGTTTAAATCCTTTTTATCCTTAGTGGATTTTGTTTTCCATGGTCTATCAATTATTGACAAAGGGGTATTGAACCATATCTCTATAATTGTAGATTTATTTATTTATCTTTGAAGCCTATTAGCTTTTCCTTTGTATATTTTGAAGCTTGTTTTTCTGTCCATTAGAAGTTTAGGATGGTTAAAACCTCCTGATGAATTCATCCCTTTATCATTGTTGAATGACATTCTTAATCAGTGGTAATATTCTTTTCTGTGAAATATACTTTGCCCAATATTAATTTAGTCACTCAAGCTTCATTTTTTGATAAGGGTTGTGAGGATTTTTTTTGTACTTTTACTTTTAACGCATTTGTTTCTTTTTATTTGAAGTGTGTTTCTTGTTGGCGTCACATAATTGTGTCAGTTTTAAAAAAATCCAATCTGACAACTTCTGTCTCTTAATTGGAATATTTAGACCATTACATTTAGTGTGTCATTGATATGGTTAGGTTTAAATCTATATTGCTCTCAGTTTTCTATTTGTACCAAATGTTTTTTATTTGCCTTTTTCTTTTCTTTTTTTTGCCTACTTTGGATAAATTTGTATTATTACATTTTATCTCTTTGTTGGTTTATAAGCTAGTATCTTTGTTTTGTTATTTAGTAGATGCTTTAAGGTTTATAGTATACATTAATTGTTACTTTTTAGTGATATTATATCACTTGACATATAGTATAAGAATCATAACATTTTATATTTCCAGACTCATTATATTCCAAGGACTATTGCTCAAATGCTATACATGGCATGTGAAAAAATTTAGAGATAAATTAAGGCTCTAGATGTTAAATTCTTCCAGAAAGGATTTAAGCTAGGGGCATACCTCCTTAACCTAATGAGATTGAGCTGATTAGAAGTTGACTTGAAGGTAGGTTAGGGTCTATTTCTGGTTGGCTTTTACTCTTAGAGTAGAGACTTGTAGGGATCTCAACTAAATGTCTGGGAAGCTTATCAGTCCTCTATTCCTTAGTGGACTCTAAACTCTAAATTTTGACCCTTTACTCCACACCCTAGCCTGAAAAACTAAGAAAAGCTCTGCTCAGTTTCTCAGTCCCTTGGCTTAAGAATTCCCAACTTCCTTAGTAGGAAGTTGGAGCCAAATGTCAGGAACATCTCACTGTGCTTCCCTTCCTTCTAGAATCTTCAATCTTCAAGTCCGCAGTGCCTAGTAGTTCTTCAATATGTTCACACTGAAGATTTATTTTTTGTTTTGTTATGTTTTATGTTGTATCTAGATTTTCCTTAGATGTTCTAATTGTGCTCAGCAGGAGGATTGAGCTAATGAAAGCTTAACTGCCATGACCAAAAGCAGATGTCCCCTTTGTTCTGAAACTACATGATGACTTTCATATTTCATCCATTATGCTGGACACTCAGTGGCCATTTCAATATGGAAACTCATAGCATGCCATTCTGAAATTTTCCTTGAATAATTTTGATAATAAAATCCTCTTCATTTTCTATGTTTTATCTTTGAGTCTTCTATAACTCAGATGTTGACATCTTGAGCATATCTTATAGTTTCCCTATCATTTCTGTAGTTTCAATCTCCCTCTCATTCCAGAGACCATCTCTTGAACTTTTTTCAGTTACTAAATCTTCAGTATTTTGCTGTGATTTGTAAAGTGGAGAATGTAGAGATATAACTTCTTTCTTCTTATCTATTTTCTTGGAATGTCTTTAACTTTTTTTTGAACCCTCTTTTGCATTGTTTTATTTCCACATTTTTTATTAATTTCCAAGAGGTTTTTTGCTATGCATTTTTTACAATTTTTGGTTTTTTTTTTTTTTTTTTTTGGTCCATGAATGTAATAGATTGTCTTGTCTCTATAAAATATTGCTAGTAAGTGTGCTTTTTCAGTTTTCTTCTCCCTGAATTTTGGGGGGATGTGTGTGTGTATGTGTGTGTGTTTCAATCTTCCATATAAGAAGATTTATTCAGAGATTTAATAATACTTGGTTTATAACAAGGAGTGAGAGAATTAAAAGCTGATTGGTAGCTTTGAGCTTGCATTTGTAATGTCAATTTAGACCTTCAATAAAGTATAAAGTAAACATGTAAATCATTATCTAAACTTTTGAGATTAAGGAGGCACTGTTTATAATATACCAATATTTCAAACATGAATGAGACTGTGCCAGACAAACCAAAATGTGTGTTTATCCATTTAATTAGAGAACTCCATATCTGTAAGTATTTTCTTTGAGACTGGTGAGATTCCTCAGACAATAATCTTTAAAACTCTGCCTGCACTCAAGCATAAGGTAAGAAAAACCAGCTGAGTGCCCTCTATATTCACATTCAGTATGCAAAAAAAAAAAAAAACTGATTTCCCTGTTTTTGAAATGGCACCCACAACCTCAAATCTTTATCACACTGCAACCCCTCAGTTTATATACTACCTGTTGAACTTTAGTTAGTAAAGCGTCAGATTTCTGTTAGGGTGTGTAAGGTGAGAGAAGGTAAGGATCTGACTTCTCCAATAGCATTCACCGTAGTCTTCGTATTTTAGCCCACACCTCAATTCATTCCCAGTGCCACAGTATTGTTTGTCTCAGTCTCTGAGGCCTTTGGTTATTCTTCAGTGTAAATCAAAATGATTTCACTTTTCCTTATTGCCATCATAGGAGGTGGCTTTATGTGGATGCTAGATCAATTAACACTCCTCCATCTATACTTCCTAGATTTCAAACTGTTGTTCCTGTTTTCTTTGTCCCTATACTTCTATCCTCATTAATTTATGTCTTTTTTAAAAACAATGCCTTCACTGTAGTTTTGGTGGAGTTTCAAGAGGGAGGAAAGTTTGATGTGCTCTCAATCTATGACCTTAATTTGGAAATGTTCTTTCCATTTTCGCTGCTGACCCTGCTTCTCAGGATCTGGATATGGACTTGAGAGAAATGGAACAAACAGCAGCCTGACTAAGAGACAGAATAGAATTCTTTATTAAAATATTCACAATCCTCTGACCTTGAAGCACTTCCTTGGACCCAATTTCCCTCCTTTTAGAATGAGTCCTTTCTCAAGTACTAATCTGACTTCTTGTTCAAGTAGTCATTTTGTGGGTATACTCCACACATCCACCAGACTTGTAAGAGACTAGGATAAACACAGATTAGGTTAGAGAAAAGAATGCTGTTTATTTTAACAGTGTGCAGTTATACCCATAACCAGGTGATTTTCCCACAGAAAATCATTAATTCAGCAAACATTAACTTGGAGTTTTCTGTGTGGAAAGCATTGCATTGGTTTTCATAATTCACGGTGTTTCTTCATATATTAGGAAGTGAACAAATTACCATAAAGCTAAGAATTAATTGGAGACAACTGCGTCTAAGCATTAGAGCCAGAGAGACCTCAGGGACTATGTAGTCTTCATTTTGCAGGTGAGAGAACTGAAACACTGAATGGTTTAATGATTCAGAGAGCTGCACCCCTATTGGGGATTAATGAAGTGTCCTGAGGGATTTCTCATCTAGTGAACCCAAATTGAGAGTCAATGGAGTAATTTGGGGAATTTCTACATTAAACTAGAAAATCAATTTCCTATGGTACATTAGCTAGCATCTTGAGTAAAATATAATCCTTATGTTCAAGTGAGTTATCAAATCAATTTTGAACCCACTCCAAATGCCTTGGTCTCTAAGCTGCTGCAGTCCATACTGTAATAGTATAACTTCTGTATTAGCCAGAATGCAAATGACCATTTGAAAATTACTCATCCTCAGTGAAAATGGCGAAATGTTGAAAGTTACTCTGTACATTACACAGGCAGAGAATTTTATTGCAATTTTGTCTGATTGGAGATTTAGGTACGACGATTTCTTCTTTTCTCTTGCAATCTCTAAGTCAATAAGCTTCACACTAAATAGTACTCATATATCATTTTAAGATCACCTTCTGGTACATGGTACATGGTGCTTTGCTGGAGGACTATGGGGTCAAAGGTAAGTCACCATTCAGAGAGGTGCTCAGCACCATGAAGAGTAGCTTCTTCATTAATATCCAGACAAATGCATATAATCAGGTGGGAGTGTTGTGCAGAATACACTGGCATTGAGTAGTGAATTTGAATTAGATAATTCCTAGCTCGCTTGCAACTTTAAGTTATAAGTTTCTCAGAGAATGCTAAAAGAACTTAAGGACGTACTCTTCATCGATGCTTCATTAAAATGTCTTTACAGATATATCATATTGCTCTAGCACCTACATCTTTTGTTTTATGCCATCATAATAAATTTATATTATACTATATAACCAATTATGTACTATATAGCTACACAGCATAAGTATATTCAATAGCAGTGTGATTTTAAAGTATGTTTTAACACACACATACACTCTATACATCGTATCCACACAGGGAAAAACAAGTTCTGATGACGTTGGGTCAATAAATAAATGTGACAATGTTTAGGGGAATAGAAGTGTCCCAGAGAATATTTTCTTCACTCTAGGCTACATTGACATAGAGTGAAAAGGCCTCCATTTCTTTGTAAAACAGATCACTGGCTTTAAATAAAGACCATTCGACAGTAAGAAGTCAGTCCCTTGAGTGCACTCCACAAAGTCAAGCCCTCATGTCTGAGGGCTTGGTAGATTCCAAGTCAGCAGGATGCAGGAACTTAGTGACCTTGAATTCCACACACAGAAAGAATTTTCACCTGGTTCCCTATCTCCATCGCTTTCAGAAATGAATTCTTGAGTACTCTTCTTTGTGTCTCAGCTGCAACCAGAGCCATTATCTGCCCCTAGAATACAGTTTTTAGGCTGATTGGAAAGATAGTAAGAAATACTCCAGATGTTTCCATTGTGATAGCTAAGAACCAGTTGGCAAGTGCCCTTTTAAACTGCTTTTTGCTGCACTGAAAGTTTTGAGATTCTTGCTCTTATAAAACATCTGCAGAAAGAAAGTATCATATTTCAGTCTGTGAAGTGCAAAACAACCAATCAATAAATGTTAGTGAATTAACTAATTGTTGTGCACAAATTGTCAAGCTAGGCTCTCAGCAGGATAGAGTGCCATTTAGGAGACATGGGCAAAAGAAAATAGAATTAATATCATAAAGCAAAAAGTGCATTAAGTGGTGGTAGTTGCTCAGTGAAAGAAAATAGAAAAGAAGCAGTTTGAAAGATTGAACAGTGTGAAGTATCTGAGTTGTACTTTCCATAAAGGAGGAATATCACTAATGAAGGAAGCAGAGGTGAGAAAATACAAGGGCTTTTTGATGGTCAGAGAAAGGAGGAAAGGTAAGGTGAATGGTCATGATGGAGAGGACCATAGTCTCCATGCGTGGAAGCAATACAAGATAAGAGCAAAAAGGAACTGTGAAATTGGATTGACATGGCCTTGGCCACACAAAGGAAGCTGGACATCTTTAGGTAGATAATGTGACACTATTAAAAGATTTTCAAAGAAAATTCAAGATGTGATCAGAGCTTTGTTTTAGGAAGATCATTTTATTAGTGGTATGCAGAGAGGAGTTGACAGGGGAAAGAATAGAAATGCATCTTAGAAGCCCTTGCAGCATTCCAGCTCTCTGGAAACTAGGGCCTAAACCAGAGATAGTGTAAATGGGAATGGGGATGAGATGAGATATGTGCGAAGCCACCCAAAGTTGTTGGTTAATGACATTGTGAGAAATCAGTGAAAATTGAAAATGACATTTTAAGTCTGGCTAATTTAGAGAAAATAGAATTCAAAAAGAAACTGTTACGAAAAGCAATGTAAAATAGTTATTACAGTTGCAAGCTCTAGAGTGTAAATGATTTGAGTTTGAATTGCAGCTTCACTACTGATCAACTTTGTGATCTCAGTGAACTTACATGACATCTGCCTCAATTACCCCACCTGTAAAAGAGGGTTAATCAAGCACCTACCACAAAGGGATGGCATAAACACAAAATGAGACTACATATGCAAATAATATTGCTTTGCACATAATAAATATTAGACACTATTATTAGCAATGTTATAATATTTCAAACACATAGGATTAATTTGATGTCTGTTGACTTTGGAATAACTTATTAATATCAAATAGGCAATTAGAATTGTGGCATTGGAGCTCTGGCGGGAAGCAGACAAGAGATGTAGAATCATGTTATTTAAGCCTATAAACATTTGAAACTCTCAGAGTTAACTAGAGAAAAATTATAGGAGTCATACTTTCTAGTCTCTGAGACCAAATTTGGACCAATTAGGTGAGTCCCTGGTGCCTTGCAATACCATATATATTTGGGTTTCACCAGGTCACAGTTGATTTGACATCTAACCCAAGCTTCATCAATCAGAGTTTTAAAATAAAAATTCAAAATTTGTTTGAAATTGGAGAAATCTTTGAAAATTATAGTCAGCTGTACAGGAGTTCAACAACTAATGATAGACAAATGTATTAATTGTCAAAAGAGGAGGAATATTGTAATTTGAGAGCTATAAATCTGTAAGTCTGATGTTCATCCTCAGGAAATTTTACAAAAGATAATTAAATAGAGGATTATTAAGCCTATAAAAAAAGTGATCATTAGGAGCCTGCATGGGTTTACTAAGAAAACAAATACCAGAAGCATAATTTGAGATTTTTTTTTAACATTTTTATTGGAGTATAATTGCTTTACAATGGTGTGTTAGTTTCTGCTTTATAACAAAGTGAATCAGCTATACATATACATATATCCCCATATCTCCTCCCTCTTGTATCTCCCTCCTACCGTCCCTAGCCCACCCCTCTAGGTGGTCACAAAACACTGAGCTGATCTCTCTGTGCTATGCAGCTGCTTCCCACTAGCTATCTATTTTACATTTGGTAGTGTATATATGTAAATGCCACTCTCTCACTTCGTCCCAGCTTACCCTTCCCCTTCCCCATGTCAAGTCCAATCTCTATGTCTACGTCTTTATTCCTGTCCTGCCCCTAGGTTCTTCAGAACCTTTTTTTTTTTTAGATTCCATATATATGTGTTAGCATACGGTATTTGTTTTTCTCTTTCTGACTTACTTCACTCTGTATGACAGACTCTAGGTCCATCCACCTCACTACAAATAACTCAGTTTCGTTTCTTTTTTAATGAAGTTGTCCAGGGAGTTTGCAAAGATTTCATAAGTTTGAAGATTTGAAAGGGTTCACTTGAATCCACAAGACATGTATTCATGTAAGGCTTTAATATAAAGGCAGAGGTTACAGTGCAGCAAGAAAAAGAGAGTGCAGATAAGCACTGGAGATCTCAGAGACACCCCATGTGCAAGCTCCAAACGGTTCTTATTAGCAAACCTCTCAAGAGTGAACCTTCAAGATTGTGCAATGAATCCTGACCTCAGGAGATCTCAGTTTATCAGAAGATAAATTCTCATTAGAACCTTTTACGCCTCTCTGGTCACACAGTCAAGTGAGGTTGGCTAACTGGTTGTACCAAGTGAAAACAATCAGTAAACAAACTGGTCCTAGAAGTTACCAAAGTAGTTTTGGACTTTAAATCTCACTGCCCCATTTCAATTAAGAATTAAAGCCAGACATCCAAGCATCTCCAAAGATAAGGCTAGAGTTTTCCAGTCAGCTACAAATCAACTCTATCTTACACACAGATCAGAAGAGTTCATATATGTGAACTATTCTAATTTCAATGAGAAATTTGATCTTGTGTTATATGAACGGTTATAAGCAAATTAGAGAAAAATAGATGACTCTATGATTAGCTTGATTTATAGTTGGAGAAGGAACTTACCCAAATAATGTAATGTAATGGTAGTTTTAATTTATATTTTCTTTAATGTGAGGTACATGGATCATATTTTTTATATGTTTAAGTCACATTTGTGTCTCTCCTCTGTGAATTCTCTATATCTTTTGCAGGGCTGGATGAACTGTAAGAGGCAAGTGAATAAAGGGGTAAGCTGATCCAGGCAGTGAGAAAAGCACAAATGAAGGCAATGTTTGTATGATGCAAAAAAATCACAAATAGGTCTATATGTTCATAGCATTAAGTGGGTAAAAGAAGTAGTGGTGGGAAGTGAGGCTGGAGAGGATGATGGGCATCTTATCATGGGGTGTCTTTTGTTCCAAGTTATTAACTTGGACCTTAGATTTATTCTAGATCTTTAATTATAAGAAACACCAGACATCTTTTTAAAGTAGTGTTCAGGATTTTAATTCCTGAACACTACTTTAATTTTTAATTAAAACCATGGGCCTAGGGCAAATAGTGATCTATCTGAAAGCAATCTGAAAATCAATTCAATGGGCCATAATACCAGTGTTTGAGGTTTTTTGTTTGTTTGCTTTTTATTAAATACAAAAATAGAAGAGAAAAGAACAGGGGCTGAGAATAGAGGGGAAGAGACTGCAGGAGAGGAAAGCAGAAGAGAAGAGAGAAAACTGAAAAAGAGAGAATATCAAAATGCATTGCAGATTACGACTTTGATTTTCTAAGTATGTTTATACATAGAGTGAGTATGTATTTGGACTGGTGTTCCAGGAGGTGATGTAAAAATGTAAAATGTAATTTTTGCTCTAAGCCATGGTCAGAAAGTTTGAAAATCACTGCCTTAGGCTAGGTGATACCATTGAAGGATTTTAATCAGATGAATGGCATGATCAGATTGAATTTTAGATTCATCTGTTAAAAAGCCTACAGGGCAGAGAACTTCCTTTTCAACAGACTGTATGCAGGCAAGATCTGGAAGCCTCACTTGAATATATCTAAAGCAAAATCCTTTTATTTGACATGCAAATGAATGTGCATATTTTTAAAATAGAAAAATAAGTTTTCATGAGGATATTTTTTAATTCAACATTTCGTCCATTAATTTACTTAAATATGTATCTAGTACCTACATTATTTCAGGCACTTTTGGAGGTGCTGAAAACATAGTAGTAAATGAAACAAAGTCCCTGCCTTTATTGGGCTTAGAGTTTAGTTGGAAGTGCCACACAGTAGTAAACTGTCTGTGGAAGATTTTATTTTCCAAAGATGGCAGCAACAATACCTCCCATTTCATATTCTCTTCCAACAATGTCACTTTGATATTTCTCCCATCAATTAATGACATCTATGTCCATTCTCCTTGAAAACAGGCAGGCTTTTGTAATTTTTTGGGTCAATTAAGTGTGCTGGAAAATTCTTTCTTGAGCTTTTTTAGCACACTGGAAATGATCAGACTGCCCTGAGGCATCCATGCTGTGAGGAAGCCCAGACCAGCCATGCCGAGAGTTCATGTGAAGAGGCCATGAGACAACATGGAAAAAAGAGAGATACCTGACCAATCCCAAGATGCATCCCCACTCTTCCAGCTGCATCCACTCAGCTGTTGCAATTGCATGAGAGACCCACAGCCAGAATGACCCAACAGAGCCCTTCCTGAAATACTGATGCTTCAACACCATGAGAATTAATAAATTCAAAATCCTTATCTTGAGCCAGTAAGTTTTGGGGTGATTTGTTAGGCAGCAATCGATAAAGGGAACACTGACAAAGAAATAAATATACAGTTAGTCAAACGGGATTAATTGCTAAGAAAATAAATAAATGTATAAGTGTAGAGCTTAGGAGGATAGGAAGTAAAGGGGAGAAAAGTAGCATGCTATATAAGCTGGTCAGAGAAAGCCTTACCCATAAAGTGATGTTCAAGCAATGAGAAGAAAGCGGAGGAACAGCTCTGCAGAAATGTGGGGAAGGATCGTTGCAGAGACAGAAAACAGCAGGTATCAAGACTGAAGTCCAGAATGCTTGGTATGGGCAAGGGACCCTAGAGCAGAGTGACTGAGAGAGTGGGGAGATGAGGTCGTAGATAAGGGAGAGGATGGGGAAAGGAGAAAAGAAGCCTAAATAACGTAGAGTGCTGTAGGTTGTTTTAAGAATTTTTATTTTCACTCTGGTGAGATGGGAAGGTTTAGAATGGTTTTGAAAAGAGGTGTGATTTTTCTTAAAGGATCTTCCTTGCTTCTGTGTGGAGATTAAAAGGAGTGTAGGAGCACATACAAATGAAAAACAAGAGGCTTAGTTCTCTCTGTTGAAAATAGAGTCCCCTGTCCCTTTTCTTAGAGAAACTGTAATTGTAAATTCTTTCACTGTCTCCTTGAAATGTATGTAAATCTTTTTAAAATCTAAATAAGTCTCCTGCTCACTTTACAACCTAAGAATATCTTTCTCAAGGGCCTGGGAGCCATTTCTTAGAAATGTAATCATCATCGAGAATGATAGCACCCCTGTCTCCCAGTTTCTTCAGTAGGGCAGGAACCTAACTTCCATAGGCTCCTTACTCCAAGTTGTAAAACAGCCTCTTGCCATAGAGACATGAGATGGGTTTTTTTATCCCCTTTGGATAAAGCCAATTTGCTAACACAAATGGTCACACCAAGTACCGAGTGAATTTAGGATGAACTATGTGTGACAAATGATGCTGTCAAGTCCTCTTACTTGAAAACTAGTTGTTATTTTGGAAACATGTATGTGATGGGGTGTATCTGCTTGGCTATATAAAAGGGAGAGATTTCTTCTGTCTTTGCAATCTCCTCATGGATTGCCTGTGATGTACATCAAACTCTGGTTTAATGCTAATACAATAATAAAATTGTTTCCTTTCTCTTCTACCTTTGTGAAGACATTTGTGGGCAGGAAGGATATTTTGTTTTTAAGTATATCTCCCAAATAAGGGCAAGGATAGGAACAAAGAAAATAGTTAAGAAATCGGTGTGGTGCTCTAGGAGGTAAGTAATGGAGGCTGGCAGCATGTGAAGCAGTGGTCTGAAACATGAGTTTCATGATGGCAGGGGCTTGGTATTTTTTGCAACTAACAATGGAAGTGTCATATGTGGCCAAAGTTATTCTTTCTCTTATTCTTTCATTCATTCAACTCAAATGTATCTAGTTCTTTGTTATCTGCCAGATATGAACATAGACCCTAACAGAAATTAAAATAAATAATACTGATACTATTTATCACATTTGCAAGTCTTTTAAATTTTTTCTGATAAGTCAAATTGCATGGTTTTTAATTCTTCTAGGCTCTCAATTAGTGTACATGATGCAGAGCTGATTTATTCAATTTTATGTGGATTTTTTGAGTGTTTTCTTTTATAGGTTATCAAATCAAAGAATAAACTTGACCATTATGAATAACATATTCAATACTAAAATATGTGAACCCATATATATGTGACAATAAAAATGACAATATTAAAATAATGAAACGATCTAAAAATTGGTTTATTAAAGTTTGTGTCCCCACTATTTACATAGTAATTTTGGTAACACTTCTTTTTGATGTAGAGAGAGAGATGAAAGAGAAAAGAGAAAAAAGTAAAATATCTGGCATGATTTTTCCCAAGGTAGGAAAAAACAGGAATACTTGGTGATTTCCAATTTTGGTCTCACACTTTCTGTTTAATCTCTCTGATATGAGTCAAAGGGAGGATATCTGTACTGAAGTTTTAAAGGGGTGAGGGGAATCTGTGCCCATTATTTGGAATTCAGAAGCACCCAAGTTTTACCTAAAAATAAAATCCCATTAAAATGAATACTAATAAGAATATTAAGCGAGCCTCATTGAAACCAACTGCTATCCAAGAAATACTTGAGAATTTTGTTTAGCATAATGATCATTCCAGACAGTTTCTGTGAGCACACTTTTGATTGGTGACAATCCAGTATTACTGAACTTCTTCAAAGAAGGCAATTTAATATTCTCAGAACAGGGAAATCAAAATATCCAAGTTCTTTCACTGACTTCTGCACCAGCACTGGGACCAGCTTTTGGCAGGTTGAATTGTGCCAGACATAAGGGAGTGATTTTTCTCTTCCTAACTAGTTTTATTTTACTTTATTAGCATGGAACATATTAAGAAATAGGAATTCTAGGGCTTCCCCGGTGGTGCAGTGGTTGAGAATCTGCCTGCTAAGGCAGGGGACACGGGTTCGAGCCCTGGTCTGGGAAGATCCCACATGCCGCAGAGCAGCTAGGCCCGTGAGCCACAATTACTGAGCCTGCGCGTCTGGAGCCTGTGCTCCGCAACAAGAGAGGCCGCGAGAGTGAGAGGCCCGCGCACCGCGATGAAGAGTGGTCCCCGCTTGCCGGAACTAGAGAAAGCCCTCGCACAGAAATGAAGACCCAACACAGCCATACATACATACATACATACATACATACATACATACATACATAAATAAAATAAAAAATAGGAATTCCAAAGAAAAGCGAAAGTAAACATCTACATAGCTAAACCCAAACCTGAAATAATTCAAAAATGCCATTTTGACCTAGGAAATTCCCCCACTGAGGAAATTAGTTTGAGTTCCTAAATTATGTAGAAGGGCTGTCTACACTAGTTGAATCCACTCAATGATTGATCAACTTCTTTGCACATGTTGATAGAGCTAAAATAATTCCTTCAGTTAAGCACAATGCTTTGGAATAGAAAGAAATCGGTATTTGAAATCAGAATACCTAGGTCCTTGGTTTCTAGACCTGTAAACTTAGGCAAGTGAGCTAACATTAAGCTAAGTCTCTCCTCCTCTTCAAACTTGAAATAACGTTTTCCCCTGTGTAACACTATTAGTATGAGTCAAATGAGAAGATGCAATCATAAGAACCTTGAAAACAGTAACCTATTTCTAAAAGTAAGGCATATTATTACTTCCATTATTGAAAATATTGATTTTAAAGTATAAAATAAAATTATAAATGTACAAAGAGAATTTTTTTCTTTTTACTTCTTTTTATTTGGCCTTTAGGGATGTCGCGATAATCTATAAAATCATTTAAAATGTTACAATAACCCAAGTAACAACACTCATTCCTTTTAGAAAAAAGAACTGGGTGGACGAAGGTCAGTGTTTATAGGAACAAAGCATGAATTATTAACAACACATAGGTAATGCCTGCATCCTAGTTTATGATAAATTCATGTGGAAAATTTAATAAGTAACATATTATAAACAGCACTTTAGTGATCATGAATGTATTATCATCTTGTCATGCCCTTGCTTAAAGGGATTAACAAAGTAAATTCTCTGCCTGAAGAGGAGGAGTACATTGAAGAAGGTAGAAGCCATATTCACACTCCTCAACTCTTTCATTTATTCAACAAAATATTTATTGAGTTCCTCTTTATGGCTAGGCATGAGGTAGCCCTGATAGAATGCTCCATGTCTGCATGTCTGAAAAGAATGAGAAACTGGGAAAATGTCGAAGACACATTTATATGTATTCATTCATTCATTCATTCAGTAAAAATTAATTGAATCCAGGACCATTCTAGTCAAAAGAGACACCACAGCGATAAGTAAGATAAGCATTATACTTGCCATCTCAGAATTTACAAAGTGATCATTAAACAAAGGTTTACAATAAAGAAAGCTGATTTTTATGATTGGGAAATGCAGAATAACATGGGAACATAAACCTAAACTTAGAGTCAGTGAAGTCAAAGGCAAGAACTGATCCGTAAACTGACACCTGAAGAGTGATTAGGTAAAGTGAGAGGTTAAAGTGTCCCAGGAAGAGAACACTTCTTGTGCAAATTTTGGAGATAAGATGGAAGGTCTCTCCCTCCTCCTCCCACCTGAGACTAAGAAAGTTTCTTCATTAAACATCACCATAGCACCTTGCACTTCTATAACACTCTTCATATTTGTAATCCTTTATTTTAATGCCTATGTGATCAATCATTTTGTAATCTCCACAAGGACAAGGAAACTGCCTCATTCATCACTGTATCCCACCTCTTAGTACACAGATGGTTATTTAAAAGGAGATTAATAAATAAAGACTAAATAAAATTAAGTTAATGAAAGAAATTTAGTGAAGCTAGATGTGAGAATGCTAAAAGTAGCTTGGAGAAAAACGAGATTGGAAGTATGGCCAAAGGCCAGATCTTCATTATAATTTATGAGAAAACTATTGAATGATTTTATGGAGAGCACTAAGCTGATTACACTTGTGGGTTTTGCAAGATCGCTCTGGCTAGAGAATAAAGAAAAGTTTGGAGAAAATCTCACCAGCAGAAAAAGACACCAATTAGGAAACTTGCAATAATCCTAGTGATTGATAATCGTGGCCTGGTCTAAGCTGTAGTGGTAAATATGAAGAGTAGTGAAAAGACTCCGGAAATATTTATAAAGGTTTAAAAAAAAAGACAAGAGAGGTGAATATCCCTACTTCAATTCTACCTTTGTCAGTCTCTTTATACAATAAAAATAAACTGGATATCTAATACAAAGTCAACAGTGAAGATATAGAGAAACTCACAGACATAATAACAAACCATTATAATACCATACTATAAAAGTTATAACAGAATAAGTACCCAAAACAAACAAACAAACAAATAAAAACAGAAGCATAAGGAAACTAACATTTGTTCAACAAATACTGATTGATATCCATTGGGTACCAAGTACCATGTCTGGACCTACCTTCAAGAAATTTACAATATCATGGGAAACTCAGATTGGAACAGTAGTTAAATGGTTAAAAACACCTAGCATTTACTGAGTTCTTACTAAAAGTCAGTCACAAGGTTAAATACATTTCTTGCTTTATCTTGTTTATCCCTCCTGACAAACCTATGATGATAATGATTTTTCTCACTATCATCTCCTTTGCTGATTTATCTTCTTCTCCACTACTGTTTAAGCTTAAAATGTCTAGGACTCAGTATTTGGTCCTCTTCTTTTCTCCATCTACACTAATACCCAAGGTGACCTTATTCTTTTTAGTGATTTTAAATACTTCTGTATGCTGTGACTCCCACATGCATATCTCCAATCAGACCTCTCACCCAAATTCCAAACTTCTGTATCAGCTACCTAGTGGACGTCTTCTCACATGGCCACAATGAAGTGACAATACTCTCCCAAAGGTGCTTCATTAACAACCTTTCCCATTTCAGTGGATGGTACTGTCCCCTTAAAGTGGTTTTGGGTCATCTTTGACTCCTCTGTTACTCTCATAATTCATATCCAATCTTGTCAGGGAATCCTGCTGGTTAAATCTTCAAAAGATATCCAGAATCTTACTGTTTCTCACCTCCTGCATGGCCACAACCTTGGTCTGAGCCACCATTATTTCTTACCTTAAAAACAACTAATAGCTTCCTAATTGGAATCTTAACCTTCACTTGCCATTGTTTCCTCCCTTATAGTCCATTCACACCAGAAAAACCAGAGATAACTTTTTTTATTTTTTGATATTTGTATATATTGCAAAATGATCACCATAATAAGTGTAGTTAATGTTTGTCACCACGTAGTTATATAATTTTTTTCTAGTGTTGAGAACTTTTAAGATTACTCTCTCAGCAACTTTCCAGTATGCAATACAGTATTATTAACTATAGTTGCTGTACTGTATATTACATCCCCATGACTTCTTTATTTTATATCTAGAAGTTTGTACCTTTTGACTCCCTTCACCCATTTCATCTGCTCCTCACCTCTGGAAAACACCAATCTCTTCACTATATCTATGAGTTTGGGGTTTTTTTCTTATTTTTTTGGAAGTTTTTTGTTTGTTTGTTTTTAGATTTCACATGGCATTTGTCTTTCTCCATCTGACATTTCACTTAGCATAATGCCCTCAAGTTCCATCCATGTTGTCACAAATAGAAAAATTTCATTTTTAAGACTGAATAATATGCTATATACTATATATATATATATATATATACACATACATATATATGTATACCATATTTTCTTCATTCATCTGTGGATAGACAATTAGGTTGTTTCCATATCTTGGCTACTGTAAATAATGCAATGAACATGAGAGTGCATATATGTTTTTGAGTTAGTGTTTTGTTTTCTTCAGATAAATACCCAGAAGTGGAATTACTGCATCATAGGGTAATTCTAATTTTAATTTTTGAGGAAGCTCCATTCTGTTTTCCATAGTGACTGCACCAATTTAGATTCCCGCCAACAGCGCAAAAGGGCTTCCTTTTCTCCCAACACTTTTTATTTCTTGTCTTTTTGATAATAGCCATTCTGATTTTCTAATGTGAGATGATATCTCATTGTGGTTTTGATTTGCATTTCCCTGATGATTAGTGATGTTGAGCATCTTTTCATGTATCTTTAGGCCTTCTGTATGTCTGCTTTGGAAAAACATCTATTCAGATCCTCTGCACATCTTTCAATTCGATTGTTTGTTTTGTTTTTTGCTATTGAGTTGTATGTGTTCTCTATATATTTTGGATATTAACTCCTTATCAGATACATGATTGGCAAGTATTTTCTCTCATTCAGTAGGCTGCCTTTTCATTTTGTTGATGATTTCCTTTGCTGTGCAGAAATATCTTTTGAAAATAAAAGTCAGATCATGTCACTTGTTTGCTCAAAATCCTACCGTAGCTTTACTTTCTTCAGAATGAAAACCAGAGTCCTCTGAATGGCTTATGTACTGGATCAAATAGTGTCCTCCAAAAGTATATGTCTATTTAGAACCACAGAATATGACCTTATTTGGAAAATATCCTTGCAGATGAAATCAAGTTAAGGTAAAGTCATAGTGGATCAGAGTGGACTCTAATCCAATGATTTGTATCATAAGAAGAAGGAAATTTGGACAACAAAACATACAAGGAGAACACCATATGACTATGGAGGCAGAGACTGGAGTGATGTAGTAATAAGCCAAGGAATGTCAAGGATAAGGACTGCTAGCAACCACCAGAAGCTAGGGAGAGGCAGAGGATTCTTCCCTACATTCTTGAGAGAGAGCATGATTCTGCTGACACCTTGATTTTTCAATTCTAGCCTTCAGAACTGTGAGAGATTAAATTTTGTGTTGTTTTAAGCCACCCTGTCAGAGGTAATTTGTGACACATCCCTGGGAACTAATACAGCTTAGAAGGCCCTGCATGATCTGCACTCACCATCTTCCAACCTTATCTCTCACTGCTTTTCCTCTTGCCTACTCTATTCTAGTCACCCAGCCTCCCTATACTACTTCTTATATATAACAGGCATGATAGCACCATAGGCTAATTGCACTGCCTGACACATCTTCCTGGAATGCTTCTCTATTAAGTGTCTGCACAGCTATCTCCCTTATCTCTTTGAAGCCATTGACCAACCAGAAAGGTTTTGATGAAGCTTATATTGTTCACCTTATTTTATTTATTTTAAAATTTATTTTATTGAAGCATAGTTGATTTACAATGTAATCTTAATTTCTGCTGCACAACAAAGTGATTCAGTTACACATGTATATACTTTTTCACATTCTTTTCCATTATGGTTTATCACTGGATATTGAATATAGTTCCCTGTGCTATATGGTAGGATGTTGTTGTTTATCCATTCTATATATAATAGTTTGAATCTGCTAATCCCAATCTCCCAATCCATTCCTCTCCCACCCGCACTTTGGCAACCACAAGTCTGTTCTCTATGTTTGTGAGTCTGTTTCTGTTTCTTGGATGTTTGTTTGTGTCATATTTTAGATTCCACATATAAGTGATATCATTTGTATTTGTATGACTTACTTCACTTAGTATGATAATCTCTAGGTCCATCCATGTTGCTGCAAATGGCATATTTCATTCTTTTTTATGGCTGAGTAGTATTTCATTGCATATATGTACCACATCTTCTTTATCCATTCATCTGTCAGTGGACATTTAGGTTGTTTCCATGTCTTGGCTATTGTAAATAGTGCCACTATGAACATAGGGGTGCATGTATCTTTTTGAATTGTAGTTTTGTATGGATATATGCCCAGGAGTGAGATTGCTGGATCATATGGCAACTCTATTTTTAGTTTTTTGAGGAATCTCCGTACTGTTTTCCATAGTGGCTGCATCAATTTATATTCTCACCAACAGTGTAGGAAGGTTCTCTTTTCTCCACACCCTCTCAAGCACTTGTTATTTGTAGACATTTTAATGATGGCCATTCTGACTGGTTGATCAACTAATTTTAAATTGCAGTTATTCCCAAGTCACAGAAGTCACAGAATGTATCAAATTTCACTGATACATTTGGCTTACCATATTAGTCAGGAAATATCGACTGGAACGTCTTCCAAGAGATTAACATAAAAATGTTAAGCCCTGTTTTTAAGGAATATCAGGACCTCTCTCTTGTCGACACCACAGAGTATACATACACATACAAAATATTCAGAGTTCAAGTACTAAAGCAAATAATGTGTTTCCTTCTGATGAATAATTCATAGACATGAAGATCTCAGGTGGAGCAGGACAAAGCCAAAAGACTGTTGGAATTGTGGGACTTTGATGGGTTGCTTAACTTCTCTGGATATATGTTCCTTGTATTGAGAATGAAGAAGTAGGACCAGATGATCTGTAAAAAGTGTCCTACCCCTAACAATTTATTATCAACACTTTACCTGCTTAAAAAAAATTTTGCACGTAGTACTTTCTCCAGTAGCTCACATTTTGTATTATAATAGTTAAATACCCATGCCATAGATCCTTTCCAACAATTGCCTTAACAGTTTAATTTCCTAATGAGTAGACATTGTTCTAAATGCTATCTTCACAGCACAACAATATGAAAACCACAAGCCCTTTACTTAAAAACTGTCTTCCCCATTTTTGACAAGATTATGGAAGTTTATTGGCAACCTTTTTGTTTTATCATATCCAGTCTAATTATAAAACCACCAAGAAAGAAACAGTGAAACATGGAGCAGTGAAGAATACAATATTCCACTGGAAAAATAAGGTATAGTAGTTCTGATAGAAGAGATAAGAGACTGAAGAAATGTTCAAATACTGAACCAAGAAACCACTAAAATATATCAAATACATATATTTGTTTAAATGAGAAAACTAGAGAAAGCATATACAGCAGTCACCCTTGTCCATGATTTCACTTTCCTTGGTTTCAGTTACCTGCAGTCAACCACAGTTAGAAAATATTAAATGAAACATTCCGGAAATAAACAATGCATAAGTTTTAAATTGCACCATCCTTCTCCATCCAGACTGGAATGTGACTCATCCCTTTGTCCAGTGTTTCCCACCCATTAGCCACTTAGCAGCCACCTCAGTTATCAGATCAACTGTCAAGTTACCACAGTGCTTGTGTCCAAGTAACTCTTAATTTTACTTAATAATGGCTCCAAAGCAAAGTAGTGATGCTGGTGATTCACATATGCCAAAGAGGAGCCATAAAGTGCTTCCTTTAAGTGTAAAGATGAAAGTTCTTAACTTAGTAGGGAAAGAAAAAAATAATATGTTATGTTTGCTAAGATCTACAATAAGAATGAATCTTCTATTTGTGAAATTGTGAAAAAGTAAAAAGAAATTTGTACTAGTTTTGCTGTGGTACATCCAACTGCAAAAGTTATGGTCACAGTGCTTAGTTAAGGTGGAAAAGGCATTAAATTTGTACAACAAGATATTTTGAGAGAGAGAGAGAGTGAGATCACATACATAACTTTTATTACAGTATATTGTTATAATTTTCCTATTTTATTGTTACTGTTAATCTCTTACAGTGCCTAATTTATAAATTAAACTTTGTCATAGGTGGGTATGTATAGGAAAAAAAAAATGCAAACATGTATATGTAGGGTTCCATACTATCTGCAATTTCAGGTATCCACTGGATATGCCCCATGGATAAGTATCCCCCATGGATATCCCCCCATGGATAAGGAAGTATCCCCCATGGATAAGGGCACTACTGTAACAATAAAATTTAAAAGTGGGAGTTGGAGTAACAGTCTTTAAAAAAATTTTGGAAAACCTGGAATAGCAGCAGGAATCACTACAGAGAAGCAATTTAAAATAAAAACTTATAGTCTGCTAACTCAGATCCACTTTATCCTTCAATTAATTACATGTTCTTCAAAATGATAAAATAATGATCTCAGAGTGCCCAAATAATTGAGTGCTCTCGAATTACATGGAATAAGAAGATTACATTTTTTATTCTTTTACCTCTTCTGAAATTGGTGTAATGCTTATAAAAAGATATTCACGTGACAGTTCTAAACATGTAAGCCCTCCATTAACCCAGAAAGCAAGCATGGAATGCAAAGGAGATTCCAATAGTTTCACATTAGCTGTGTGTATGCTAAACGCTGCTCCTATTGGACCGCTTGTAAAGTAAGAGGCTCATTCAGTTCACAGACCACTCAGCCCTTTCTCTGTTGCTGGTGTATTCAGGGAGGAAGCTAATTAACCATAGATTTGTCAAATTATTTCAGCTCAGAGAGAATCTCCAGAGATATGTTCCTTAGCATAATGGTGAATTTGCTTCAGGTGTTATGTTGGCTGAGGAATATTAACTTGCTTCACCCAAGTTAATAAAATAATTTGACTATTTATCAATCTAATATTCCTATTTTACCTTAAATGACATATCTCTATTTCCATGATACATGACTTCATTATTTCTATAATATATGCATGACCTAAACATATGGTATGGGAAAAAGAGGCACTCTAAGCTGAAAGCTGTTGTTCAAGTAACTGGCTTCTCTTTTTTTAAATACATTTTTAAAGGTTTTACACTTAACATCCAGGAGCTACCATTGAGACCTGCAAAATGCAAGACATATTTGACAATTATATCAAATAAAGATATCATATGTTTTTATAAACCTCATTTTAAAAATAATAGTTAATGTGAAAAAAATACACAATTTAGAAAAGCTCAGCACCAAATGCATTACACATTAGTATTTCCCAGGTACAAGCAATGTTCCCAGATTTTAAAATGTGTCCTTGAAATATAGTCCACACTGCTACTAGTAAGCCACAGACTGTGGAGAATTTTATAAAACTTGGGGATGGAGATTCACAGATAAGGAAAAGTCTCCATGGTATCAGCCTCCATTTGTCATTTTAATCCATGCCAGTTTTCCAAAACTTATGACCCAAAGAATTTAAAATCAGGAAAAAAATCCCATTGATGTATAACGGTATTAGGAAAAGTTTTACAAAATTTGGAAATCACAAGAGAGTACAGCATGCCCTTTCAATGTCATACTAGGGGATTCTTTAATTATTTAAAAAAGTTTATCTGTGTTGATGAGTTATTTTTAGACTCTTCATTTAGAACGTAGACATGCAGAAGTTACAGGTTAACTTGTGGACTTATGTCTAACAGAAAAAATAATCCCAAGGATTATGCTTTATTGCCATATAGGAAATAAACTATTTAACCTTGTAATCTTATTTTAACATTATTCTTCTTCAAAATGTCTATAGATAGACAGCTTCTCAATATGATTTTGTCCTACCTTTTGATCTTAGTTGTTACATCATGAATTAATACATTAAATAAGACTGTTGCCATGTTCTTTTTTTAAGAATCATATTTTAGCTACTTGAAAATTATATTTTGACAATAAAATAAAACTTTCAGAATAGAGAGACTTGAGTTCTACCTTTTCCAAATCACCTTCCTAGTTGCATGATCCTGGGCAAGCTACTTAATTGTTGAATCTCACTTTCCTTATCATCTTAAAGAGTATAATAAAAACCAAAATAATGCATGAAACACAAGCTCTAATGCAATAGCAAGTAGAAAATAAGCTACAGCAAATTATCAATATTTTGACACTTCAGATTTTAAACCTTAAATCAGAGCTTCCAAACTTCGAAGAGTTGTATGTCATCTTCACAGTTTGTCACGTTTATATTCCTCCTATAAGATTTCTTTACAATTATTAATTTTAAGTATAATAATTATTTTCACAAAATTAGACTTTATTTTACTACCATAAATGGAAAGCTAATCTCAAAAAATCAAAGTTAACAAGCAGACAGAAGATCAATAAGGACACAGGAGACTTGAACAGCACTGTAGAACAATTGGACCTAACACACGTACAGAACACTCTACCCAATAATAACAGAATGCATATTTCTCTCAAGTGCACATAGAACGTTCTCCAAAATGGAACATATGTTAGGCCACAAAACAAGTTTTAATAAATGTTAAAAGATTGAAATAGTACAAAGTATCTTTTCCAATCACAATAGAATAAAATTAGAAATCAACAGCAGAAGAAAAAGTGGAAAATCCACACATGTGGAAGTTAAACAACACACTCTCAACAAAGAGATAAAAGAAGAAATCACAAACAAAATTAAAAATACCTTAAGACAGTTGAAAATGAAAACACAACATACCAAAACTTATGGGATGCAGAGAAAGCAGTGCTAAGAGGAAAATTTATAGCTGTTAATGCTTACATTATAAAGGAAGAACAATCAAAAATCAAAAACTTAACCCTACAATTTAAAGAAAAAGATAAAGGAGAACAAACTAAGCTGAAAGCTAACTGAAGGAAGGAAATGATAAAGATTAGAGCAGAGGTAAACAGAATAGAGAATGGGAAAACAATAGATAGAATCAATAAAGCCAAGAGTCGATTCTTTGAAATGATCAACAAAATAGACAAATCTTTTGCTAGATTAAGGGAAAAAAAGAGAAAACTCAAATAACTAACATCAGAAATGAGCAAGAGTACATTACTATTGGTTTTAAAGAAATAAAAAGGAGTATATGAGAGTATTTATGAACAATTGTATGCCAATAAATTGCACAACCTAGATGAAATGGATATATTCCTAGAAACACAACCTACCAAGACTGAATCATGAAGAAAAAGAAAATCTGAGCAAAGCTATAAAGAAATTGAATCAGTAATCAAAACCTTCCAACAAAAGGAAGCCCAGGACCAGACGGCTTCACTGATGAATTCTTCCAAACATTTAAAGAATTAACACCAATCTTCCTCAAACTCTCTAAAAAAACTGAGGAAGAAACAATCCCAAGCTCACTCTCTGAGGACAGAATTAACCTAGTACGAAAGCCAAAGTCACTACGAGAAATCTACAGACCAATATCCTTGATGAATATTGATGCAAAATTCCTCAACAAAATACTAGCAAACTAACAGCATATTAAAATGATTATACACCATTGCCAAGTGGGATTTATTCCTGGAATAAATTTTTAAATAGAAGCATAAGGTTGGAGGTTTCACACTTCCCGATTTCAAAATCTACCACAAAGCTACAATAATCAAAACATTGTAGTATTGGTATAAAGACAGACACATATACCAATGGAGTAGAACAGAGAGCCCAGAAATAAACCCTCACAGATATGGTCAAGTGATTTTCAACAAGGTTTCCAAAACCATTAACCGGGGAAAAGACAGTCTTTTTAACTAATGGTGTTGGAAAAATTGGATTTCCATATGCAAACAAGTGAAATTGGACACTTACCTTACACCACATGTAAAAAAGTAACTCAAAATGGATCAGATACCTAAATGTAAGACCTAAAACTAAAAAACTCTCGGAGGAAAAGATAGGACAGAAGCTTCATGACATTGGATTTGGCAATTGTTTCTTTGATATGACAACAAAAGTACGGGTAACAAAGGAAAAAATAGATAAATTGGGCTACATCAAAATTTAAAAATTCTGTGCATAAAAGTACATAGTCAGGCATAACCAGGAGGAGGTTCAAGATGGCGGAAGAGTAAGACACGGAGATCACCTTCCTCCTCAAAAATACATCAGAAATACATCTACATGTGGAACAACTCCTACATAACACCTACTGAACGCTGGCAGAAGACCTCAGACCTCCCAAAAGGCAAGAAACTCCCCACGTACCTGGGTAGGGCAAAAGAAAAAAGAATAAACAGAGACAAAAGAATAGGACGGAACCTGCACCTCTGCAAGGGAGCTGTGAAGGAGGAAAGGTTTCCACACACTAGGAAGCCCCTTCGTGGGCGGATACTGCGGGTGGCAGAGGGGGGAAGCTTCGGAGCCACGGAGGAGGGCGCAGCAACAGGGGTGCGGAGGGCAAAGTGGAGAGATTCCCGCACAGAGGATCGGTGCCGACCAGCACTCACCAGCCCGAGAGGCTTCTCTGCTCACCCACCGGGGTTGCCGTGGGCTGGGAGCTGAGGCTTGGACTTTGGTCGGATCCCAGGGAGAGAACTGGGGCTCGCTGCGTGAACACAGCCTGAAGGGGGCTAGTGTGCCACAGCTAGCCAGGAGGGAGTCCGAGAAAAAGTCTGGAGCTGCTGAAGAGACAAGAGACTTTTTCTTGCCTCTTTGTTTCCTGGTGCATGAGGAAAGGAGATTAACAGCGCCGCTTAAAGGAGTTCCAGAGACGGGAGCGAGCCGCTGCTATCAGCGTGGACCCCAGAGACGGGCATGGGATGCTAAGGCTGCTGCTGCGGCCACCAAGAAGCCTATGTGCAAGCACAGGTCACTATCCACACCTCCCCTTCCAGGAGGCTGTGCAGCCCGCCACTGCCAGGGTCCCGTGATCCAGGGACAACTTCCCCGGGAGAACTCACGGCGCACCTCAGGCTGGTGCAGCGTCATGCCGGCCTCTGCCGCCGCAGGCTCGCCCCGCATCCGTACCCCTCCCTCCCCGTGGTCTGAGTGAGCCAGAGCCCCCGAATCAGCTGCTCCTTTAACCCCGTCCTGTCTGAGTGAAGAACAGATGCCCTCAGGCGACCTACACGCAGAGGCGGGGCCAGATCCAAAGATGAACCCTGGGAGCTGTGCGAACAAAGAATAGAAAGGGAAATTTCTCCCAGCAGCCTCAGGAGCAGCAGATTAAATCTCCACAATCAACCTGATGTACCCTGCATCTGTGGAATACCTGAATAGACAACGAATCATCCCAAATTGAGGAGGTGGACTTTGGGAGCAACAATATATATATATTTCCCCCCTTTTTCTCTTTTTGTGAGTGTGTATGTGTATGCTTCTGTGTGTGATTTTGTCTGTATAGCTTTGCTTTTACCATTTCTCCTAGGGTTCTGTCTGTACATTTTTTTTGTTTTTGTTTTTCTTTTATTACTTAAAAAAAATTTTTTTTCTTAATAATTATTTTTTATTTTAATAACTTTATTTTCTCTTATTTTACTTTATTTTATTTTATTTTATCTTTTTCTTTCCTTCTTTCTTTCTTTTCTCCCTTTTATTCTGAGCAGTGTGGAGAACAGGCTCTCCATACTCCAGCCAGGGGTCAAGGCTGTGCCACTGAGGTGGGAGAGCCAAGTTCAGGACAATGGTCCGCAAGAGACCTCCCAGCTCCACATAATATCAAATGGCGAAAAGCTCTCAGAGATCTCCATCTCAACACCAAGACCCAGCCCCACTCAACGACCAGCAAGCTACAGTGCAGGACACCCTAGGCCAAACAACTAGCAAGACAGGAACACAACCCCACCCATTAGCAGAGAGGCTGCTTAAAATCATAATAAGGCCACAGACATCCCAAAACACACCACCAGATGTGGACCTGCCCATCAGAAAGACAAGATCCAGCCTCATCCACCAGAACACAGGCACCAGTCCCCTCAAACAGGAAGCCTACACAACCCACTGAACCAATCTTAGCCACTGGGGACAGACACCAAAAACAATGGAAACTACGAACCTGCAGCCTGCGAAAAGAAGACCCCAAACACAGTAAGTTAAGCAGAATGAGAAAACAGAGAAACACACAGCAGATGAAGGAGCAAGGCAAACACCCACCATACCTAACAAATGAAGAGGAAATAGACAGTCTACCTGAAAAAGAATTCAGAATAATGATAGTAAAGGTGATCCAAAATCTTGGAAATAGAATGGAGAAAATATAAGAAACGTTTAACAAGGACCCAGAAGAACTAAAGAGTAAACAAACATTGATGAACAACACAATAAATGAAATTAAAAATTCTCTAGAAGGGATCAATAGCAGAATAACTGAGGCAGAAGAAGGGGTAAGTAACCTGGAAGATAAAAGAGTGGAAATAACTACTTCAGAGCAGAATAAAGAAAAAAGAATGAAAAGAATTGAGGACAGTCTCAGAGACCTCTGGGACAACAGTAAACGCACCAATATTCGAATTATAGGGGTCCCAGAAGAAGAGAAAAAGAAAGGGACTGAGAAAATATTCAAAGAGATTATAGTTGAAAACTTCCCAAATATGGGAAAGGAAATAGTTAAACAAGTCCAGGAAGCACAGAGAGTCCCATACAGGATAAATCCAAGGAGAAACATGTCAAGGCACATATTAATCTAACTATCAAAAATTAAATACAAAGAAAAAATATTAAAAGCAGCAAGGGAAAAACAACAAATAACACATAAGGGGATCCCCATAAGATTAACAGCTGATCTTTCAGCAGAAACTCTGCAAGCCAGAAGGGAGTGGCAGTACATATTTAAAGCAGTGAAGGAGAAAAACCTACAACCAAGATTACTCTACCCAGCAAGGATGTCATTCAGATTTGACAGAGAAATTAAAAGCTTTACAGACAAGCAAAAGCTGAGAGAATTCAGCACCAACAAATCAGCTTTACAACAAATGCTAAAGGAACTTCTTTAGGCAGGAAACACAAGAGAAGGAAAAGACCTACAATAATAAACCCAAAACAATTGAGAAAATGGTAATAGGAACATACATATCGATAATTACCTTAAATGTAAATGAATTAAAGGCTCCAATCAAAAGACATAGACTGGTTGAATGGATGCAAAAACAGGACCTGTATATATGTTGTCTACAAGAGACCCACTTCAAACCTAGGGACACATACAGACTGAAAGTGAGGGGATGGAAAAAGACATTCCATGCAAATGGAAATCAAAAGAAAGCTGGAGTAGCAAATCTCATATCAGACAAAATAGACTTTAAAACAAAGACTATTACAAAAGACAAAGAAGGACACTACATAATGATCAAGGGATCAATCCAAGAAGAAGATATAACAATTTTAAATTTTTATGCACCCAACATAGGAGCACCTCAATACATAAGGCAAACACTAACAGCCATAAAAGGGGAAATTGACCATAACACAATCATAGTAGGGGACTTTAACACCCCACTTTCACCAATGCACAGATCATCCAAAGTGAAAATAAATAAGGAAACACAAGCTTTAAATGATATATTAAACAAGGTGGACTTAATTGATATTTATAGGACATTCCATCCAAAAACAACAGAATACACATTCTTCTCAAGTGCTCTTGGAACATTCTCCAGGATAGATCATATCTTGGGTCACAAATCAAGCCTTGGTAAATTTAAGAAAATTGAAATCGTATCAGGCATCTTTTCCAACAACAACGCTATGAGACTAGATATCAAATACAGGAAAATATCTGTAAGAATACAAACACATAGAGGCTAAACAACACACTACTTAATAACCAAGAGATCACTGAAGAAATCAAAGAGGAAATCAAAAAATACCTAGAAACAAATGACAATGAAAACACAATGACCCACTACCTATGGGATGCAGCAAAAGCAGTTCTAAGAGGGAAGTTTATGGCAATACAATCTTACCTTAAGAAACAAGAAACATCTCAAATAAACGATCTAACATTACACCTAAAGCAATTAGAGAAAGAGGAACAAAAAAACCCCCAAAAGTTAGCAGAAGGAAAGAAATCATAAAGATCAGATCAGAAATAAATGAAAAAGAAATGAAGGAAACAATAGCAAAGGTCAGTAAAACTAAAAGCTGGTTCTTTGAGAAGATAAACAAAATTGATAAACCATTAGCCAGACTTATCAAGAAAAAAAGGGAGAAGACTCAAATCAATAGAATTAGAAATGAGAAACGAGAGGTAACAACTGACACTGCAGAAATACAGAGGATCATGAGAGATTACTACAAGCAACTATATGCCAATAAAATGGACAACCTGGAAGAAACGGTCAAATTCTTAGAAAAGCACAACCTTCCAAGACTGAACCAGGAAGAAATAGAAAATATGAACAGACCAATCACAAGCACTGAAATTGAAACTGTGATTAAAAATCTTCCAACAAACAAAAGCCCAGGACCAGATGGCTTCACAGGCAAATTCTATCAAACATTTAGAGGAGAGCTAACACCTATCCTTCTCAAACTTCCAAAATATAGCAGAGGGCGGAACACTCACAAACTCATTCTATGAGGCCACCATCACTCTGGTACCAAAACCAGACAAAGATGTCACAAAGAAAGAAAACTACAGGCCAATATCACTGATGAACATAGATGTAAAAATCCTCAACAAAATACTAGCAAACAGAATCCAACAGCATATTAAAAGGATCATACACTATGATCAAGTGGGTTTTATCCCAGGCATGCAAGGATTCTTCAATATACACAAATCAATCAATGTGATACACCATATTAATAAATTGAAGGAGAAAAACCATATGATCATCTCAATAGATGCAGAGAAAGCTTTTGACAAAATTCAACACCTGTTTATGATAAAACCCTTCCAGAAAGTAGGCATAGAGGGAACTTACCTCAGCATAATAAAGACCATATATGACAAACCCACAGCCAACATCATTCTCAATGGTGAAAAATTGAAACCATTTCCTCTAAGATCAGGAACAAGACAAGGCTGCCTACTCTCACCACTATTATTCAACATAGTTTTGGAAGTTTTAGCCACAGCAATCAGAGAAGAAAAAGAAATAAAAGGAATACAAATCGGAAAAGAAGAAGTAAAGCTGTCACTGTTTGCAGATGACATGATACTATGCATAGAGAATCCTAAAGATGCTACCAGAAAACTACTAGAGCTAATCAACGAATTTGGTAAAGTAGCAGGATACAAAATTAATGCACAGAAATCTCTTGCATTCCTATACACTAATGATGAAAAATCTGAAAGTGAAATTAAGAAAACATTCCCATTTACCATTGCAACAAAAAGAATAAAATATCTAGGAATAAACCTACCTAAGGAGACAAAAGACCTGTATGCAGAAAATTATAAGACACTGATGAAAGAAATTAAAGATGATACAAATATATGGAGAGATATACCATGTTCTTGGATTGGAAGAATCAACATTGTGAAAATGACTCTACTACCTAAAGCAATCTACAGATTCAATGCAATCCCTATCAAACTACCAGGGGCATTTTTCACAGAACTAGAACAAAAAATTTCTCAATTTGTATGGAAACACAAAAGACCCCGAATAGCCAAAGCAATCTTGAGAAAGAAAAAAAAGAGCTGGAGAAATCAGGTTCCCTGACTTCAGACTATACTACAAAGCTACAGGAATCAAGACAGTATGGTACTGGCACAAAAACAGACATGTAGATCAATGGACTGGGATAGAAAGCCCAGAGATAAACCCCCGCACATATGGTCACCTTATCTGTGATAAAGGAGGCAAGAATATACAGTGGAGAAAAGACAGCCTCTTCAAAAAGTGGTGCTGGGAAAACTGGACAGCTACATGTAAAAGAATGAAATTAGAACACTCCCTAACACCATACACAAAAATAAACTCAAAATGGATTAAAGACCTAAATGTAAGGCCAGACACCATCAAAATCTTAGAGGAAAACACAGGCAGAACACTCTATGACAAGAATCACAGCAAGATCCTTTTTGACCCACCTCCTAGAGGAATGGAAATAAAAACAAAAATAAACAAATGGGACCTAATGAAACTTGCAAGCTTTTGTGGAGCAAAGGATACCATAAACAAGACAAAAAGACAACCCTCAGAATGGGAGAAAGTATTTGCAAATGAAGCAACTGACAAAGGATTAATATCCAAAACATACAAGCAACTTATGCAGCTCAATATCAAAAAAAAAAAAAACCCAATCCAAAAATGGGCAGAAGACCTAAATAGACATTTCTCCAAAGAAGATATACAGATTGCCAACAAACAAATGAAAGAATGCTCAACATCATTAATCATTAGAGAAACGCAAATCAAAACTACAATGAGATATCTCACACCAGTCAGAATGGCCATCATCAAAAAATCTTCAAACAATAAATGCTGGAGAGGGTGTGGAGAAAAGGGAACCCTCTTACACTGTTGGTGGGAATGTAAATTGATACAGCCACTATGGAGAACAGTATGGAGGTTCCTTTAAAAACTAAAAATAGAACTACCATACGACCCAGCAATCCCACTACTGGGCATATACTCTGAGAAAACCATCATTCAAAAAGAGTCATGTACCAAAATGTTCATTGCAGCTCTATTTACAATAGCCAGGACATGGAAGCAACCTTAGTGTCCATCAACAGATGAATGGATAAAGAAGATGTGACACATATATACAATGGAATATTACTCAGCCTTCAAAAGGAACAAAACTGAGTTATTTGTAGTGAGGTAGATGGACCTAGAGACTGTCATACAGAGTGAAGTAAGTCAGAAAGAGAAAAACAAATAATGTATGCTAACACATATATACAGAATCTCAAAAAAAAAAAAAAAAAGAAATGGTCAGAAGAACCTAGGGACAAGATGGGAATAAAGATGCAGACCTACTAGAGAATTGACTTGAGGATATGGGGAGGGGGAAGGGTAAGCTGGGACAAAGTAAGAGAGTGGCATGGACATATATACACTACCAAACGTAAAATAGATAGCTAGTGGGAAGCAGCCGCACAGCACAGGGAGATCAGCTCGGTGCTTTGTGACCACCTAGAAGGGTGGAATAAGGAGGGTGGGAGGGAGGGAGATGCAAGAGGGAAAAGATATGGGGACATATGTATATGTATAACTGATTTACTTTGTTATAAAGCAGAAACTAACACACCACTGTAAAGCAATTATACTCCAATAAAGATGTTAAAAAAAAAAAAAGTACATAGTCAACAGGGTGAAAAGCCAATCCAGAGAATGGGAAAAAAGATTTGCATCTCATGTATCTGATAAGGGGTTAATATTGAGAATATATGAACCATAAATATATATATATATAAATATATAAAATATCTTTAAACAACAACAAAAAAGAACCCAATTCAAAAATGAGCAAAGGTCTTGAATAGACATTTCTCTGAAGATAAACAAACGGTCAGCAAGCATACAAAAAGATGCTCAACATCCCTAATCATTAGGGAAATGCAAATCATAACCACAATGAGATACCATTTCACATCCACTAGGATGGCCATTATCAAAACCCTGAAAATAATAAATGTTGGCAAAATTTGGATTTGGAGACATTGGAGCCCTTATACCCTGTGGATTGGAATGTAAAATGATACAACTGCCATGGAAAACAGTATAACAATTTCTCAAAAAATTAAAAATAGAATTACCATGTGACCTAACAATTTCAGTCTGGTTATATAACCTAGAGAATTGAAAGCAGGGACTTGAAGAGATATTTGTACACTCGTGTTCATAGCAACATTACTAACAACAGACAAAAGGTAGAAGAAGCAAGTGTCCATGGACAAATGAATAAATAAACAAAATGTAGTTATAGACATACAGTAGGAAGGAAATTCTGATACATGCAACAGCATGAATGAATCTTGAGGATATTATAATAAGCCGAGTATAATAAGCCAGTGACAAAAAGACAAATACTGTATTATTCCACTTATATGAGATGTACAGAGAAGTCAGTTTATAGAGATAGAAGGTAGAATGGTGGTTGCCAGGTGCTGGAGGGAGAAAAGAAAGCAGTTATTTTATAATGAGTACAGAGTTTTAGTTTTGCAAGATGAGAAGAGTTCTATGGATGGATGATGATGCGAGCACAATAATGTGAATGTACTTAAGGCCACTGAACTATACACTTAAAAATGGCTAAGGTGGTAATTTTGATGTTATTTGTGTTTTATCAACATTTTTCAAAATAAATGCTAAAAAAGGCAAAATTATAAAAATAGATAAAATAAAATATAACCTAAATAAATATATCCTAAAATATCATCTTCGGTCTGGCTTTTGAGGAACGTGGTCCTAGTGAGAACTCTAACAACTGCAAACATGGCTTCTGAAAAAGTCCTACACAAGTTAAGCTTACAGATTTGCCCTGGTGATTCCTTCAGTTACACATCTTTTTTGAAGTATTTCTGTTTGTTTAGTGTGGCTTGAATTTTTCCTATAAGCATGACCAAAATGTTCTCTACTCCACCTCCACCTCCTCCCCAGCACTTCCTGGCACAGAAGTTCAGGGACATAATATCCATGCTCTGTTTTCATGATGACCCCATAATTTTAACAAGCAACTCAGTGCATTTGGTCTGCAGTCCCAATCTTCCCAATCTCCTGCTCTTCTCTGTGAATTTCTTCAGTAAGAAAACTTTTTCTAGGGTGCTATGGACTGAATTGCGTCCACCCACAATTCATATTTTGAAGTCTGAACACCAAATGTGACTGTGTTTGGAAATAGGGCCTATAAAGAGGTGATAAATGTTAGATGAGGTCAGGACATAAGGGTGGTATCCTAATCCAACAGGGTTGGTACCCTTATAAAAAGAGCAAAAGACACCAAATCACTCTCTTTCTCTGCATACAAAGAAGTCATGCGAGCACACAGCAAGATGGTGGCCACATACAAGCCAGGAATAGAGATCTCACCAGAAGCCAAACCCTGCCAGACCTTGATCTAAGGAATTCCAGCCTCTAGAACGGTGAGAAAATAAATTTCTGTTGTTTAATCCTCCTAATCTGTGATATTTTGTTATGACAGCCCTAGCAGTCTAGTATACAGTTTTTCCTGATCTGAAATCTTACCTCCCAGAAGAGAATGTTCCTCTTTTCCTCACATACACCACAGAGGAAAATCAGACTCAAAAGATTTCTGAATTGCAACTTCAGAAGAATGGTGCTGTAAATGCTCCCTAAGCCTGTGTTTATAGAGCTCTAGTGAGAAACAAAGATCCTCTATTGTGTATTTCTACCTAAAGCTTGTGTGCTACACCCGAGCATCTTCCCAGGTTGTGTCTGATGCAATATCAAATACTCTTTTTTAAAGTAATTACATATTTTTTGAGGTTCTGATATTTTCCTCAGAAATAGTGTTCTGCTCATTTAGCATACTCTATTATACCCTGTGTTCCTTGATCTAACAAAGGTTCTTAAAATTTTATAAGTAAATCTAATTCCTAGATACAAAAGACATTTCAATCTGGTGATAGAGATAACCATTAAACAAATTAATAAGTAAACATGTAATAAAATAATGTCACTTAGTGGAAAGAAACCTATAAAGAAAAACAGAGTAAGGGATAGAGAGAGAGAATGTATGAGTGCTATTGGTATTTTATAAAGGATAGAGGAGGGACAGTAGAGCAGACACTTAAGTTAGAGAAGGAATCATGGGCATATCTGGAGAAGAGCATGACAGGCAGTCTTGAAATCCAGAGTAAATAAGCCTAATGTATATATGTATATAAATTACAAAACTTCACTTAATGTGCTCGTGGCCTTTTAGAGCACATTAGTTAAAACATTTTATGGTGAATACAAAAAAATCAGTACAAAATTGCTTATCACTGGTAAAGATTAACTATGTATCATACATATGCAGTAAGCAGTCCCAAAACCTAAAATCCATATAATAATTTTTTAGACTATATAAAATGCCTTTACTTATAAAGCAATTGCATCATTACTGGGCATTATGTTAAAACATACAGGCTGAATAGTGGTTTTGAGGCAGAAAAATGTGAACACAAATCCAAGTTCTGCTATGTCTCTTGTCATAATTCAGTGCAAGTAACTTAACACGGCTTCAGTTCCCTGGCCTGTAAAACAAAGGAAATGATCTCTACCTTCAATTAGCTGTTTGTTTGTTCACTCATGCATGTATGCATTCATTCGTTTAATCATTCAACACATATTTATTAATTGCTTGCAATATGCCAAGCCTCATTCTGGCCATGGGAATACAGGAAAGAGACCACTAAGAAAATATTAAAGAAAGAAATTTGTAATGTTTCAGGTACTAATCACTGCCAAAAAGAAAAAATAACAGAATTCAAAAGAAGTATTTGGGGCATTCTACTATTCGAGATAATGTAAGGAAAGCCTGTCTGCTAAAAACTCTCTAAAAAACAAAACAAGAAACAAACTTAAATAATATAAACTAAATTAAAAGTAAGTAAGTATACCCACACTCTCAAGAAAAATTCTGAATCCAGGCAATTGGAGCCCAGAAAAATACAGATTAAGTTAGGAAGGTAGAGAAGAGGGAGGAGATTGCCTAAGGCTTTCCATTAGTTTTAGGCATAAATGGAAGGAAGTAAGAAGTCAGGAAACAAAATATGGAAGTTAGCAATCTCTGGAGTTGTCTTTATTATTAACTTTCAGTATTATGAAACTGAGATCAGATACTCATTCATATAAATATTAAACAAAGGATATTTGAACTGCATGTCTCCTGCTAAAGTCTGCATCATTACTCATATCAATTACCAAGTAATTACTGCTCATGTTCTAAGGTCTCTGCACTTTGTTTTTCTTCACAATGATGAGTACTCTAGAATAACTAACAGTATGAGAAACAGAGGCTAAAATTCAAGGACATTTTGAAATTAAATTTCAAGAATATTTAGCTAGTACTTTAAATTATCCCAAAATACAGAGAAAAACATGAGACAACAGCAGGCCTCTTTTTTTCCCCCTAAAACACTAACATTGTTCAACAGGAAGGCATTGCTGTTAAAAGCTCTATTATTAGATTTTCGGCTAATGGCACCAACCACAGGGTTACTGTGAGGATCAAATGGTGAGATCCATGTGAAGTGGGTTAGCATAGTACTTGTTTTATAGTAAGCACCCAATAAAAGTAGACTGTGACTATTATTATCAAGATATATTGTTTTCTTGAAATAGATTTTTATTTCTCTCAAAAATAATAAAAATTTTGTGCTAAACATGTTTTATTAATATGAGAAGGCAATTTGATGCCTGTGTATCTCATCATTATTTTTTGGAGTTGAATGTTTTTTTATTTCCCTCACTACGACAAATAAAAGTTTCATGTGTGTCCATCTTTTGGTAACATGTTAAAGCTATAATGATTGTATTGTGTCAATAGTATTCTATAACATTGAGAGGGTTGTATGGACTAAGGTGAATATATTTCATTAATAAATATTGTTCTAAATTACGAAGGATTTGGATGCAAGAGTGAAGTCTTCTTTAAAAGAGTTTAAACTGTTCTGATAGCTTATATAAAGCATTTCCCCAGGTACTTAAAGCAATTTGTGGTAACTACTATGAAAATTTTTTTTCTTTTTTTTCTTTTTTTAATATCTTTATTGGAGTATAATTGCTTTACAATGTTGTGTTAGTTTCTGCTGTATAATAAGGTGAATCAGCTATAAGTATATCTATATCCCCATATCCTCTCCCTCTTGCATCTCCCTTCCACCCTCCCTATCCCACCCCTCTAGGTAGTCACAAAGCACCAAGCTGATCTCCCTGTGCTTTGCGGCTGCTTCCCACTAGTTATCTATTTTACATTTGGTAGTGTATATATGTCAATGCTACTCTCTCACCTCGTCCCAGCTTACCCTTGCCCCTCCCCGTGTCCTCAAGTCCATTCTCTAAGTCTGCGTCTTTATTCCTGTCCTACCTCTAGGTTCATCAGTACCACTATTTTCTTTAGATTCCATATATATGTGTTAGCATATGGTATTTGTTTTTCTCTTCCTGACTTACCTCACTCTATATGATAGGCTCTAGGTCCATCCACCTCACTACAAACAACTCAATTTCATTTCTTTTTATGGCTGAGTAATATTCCATTGTATATATGTGCCACATCTTCTTTGTCCATTCATCTGTTGATGGACACTTAGGTTGCTTCCATGTCCTGGCTACTGTAAATAGTGCTGCAATGAACATTGTGGTACATAACTCTTTTTGAATGATGGTTTTCTCAGAGTATATGCCCAGTAGTGGGATTGCTGGGTCGTATGGTAGTTCTATTTTTAGTTTTTAAAGGAACCTCCATACTGTTCTCCATAGTGGCTGTATCAATTTACATTCCCACCAACAGTGCAAGAGGGTTCTCTTTTCTCCACACCCTCTCCAGCATTTATTGTTTGTAGATTTTTTGATGATGGCCTTTCTGACTGGTGTGAGGTGATACCTCATTGCAGTTTTGATTTGCATTTCTCTAATGATTAGTGATGTTGAGCATCGTTTCATGTGTTTGTTGGCAACCTGTATATCTTCTTTGGAGAAATGTCTATTTAGGTCTTCTGCCTATTTTTGGACTGGGTTGTTTGTTTTTTTAATATTGAGCTGCATGTTCTGTTTATATATTTTGGAGATTAATCCTTTGTCCGTTGATTCATTTGCAAATATTTTCACCTATTCTGAGGGTTGTCTTTTGGTCTTGTTTATGGTTTCCTTTGCTGTGCAAAAGCTTTTAAGTTTCATTAGGTCCCATTTGTTTATTTGTGTTTTTATTTCCATTTCTCTAGGAGCTGGGTCAAAAAGGATCTTGCTGTGATTTATGTCATGGAGTGTTCTGCCTATGTTTTCCTCTAAGAGTTTTATAGTGTCTGACTTTACATTTAGGTCTTTAATCTATTTTGACTTTATATTTGTATATGGTGTCAGGAAGTGTTCTAATTTCATTCTTTTACATGTAGCTGTCCAGTTTTCCCAGCACCATTTATTGAGGAGGCTGTATTTTCTCCATTGTATATTCTTGCCTCCTTTATCAAAGATAAGGTGACCATATGTGTGTGGGTTTATCTCTGGGCTTTCTATCCTGTTCCATTGATCTATATTTCTGTTTTTGTGCCAGTACCATACTGTCTTGATTACTGTAGCTTTGTAGTATAGACTGAAGTCTGGGAGCCTGATTTCTCCATCTCTATCTTTTCTTTCTCAAGTTTTTGAGTTTTGGCTGTTTGGGGTCTTTTGTGTTTCCATACAAATTGAGAAATTTTTTGTTCTAGTTCTGTGAAAAATGCCCCTGGTAGTTTGATAGGGATTGCATTGAATCTGTAGATTGCTTTGGGTAGTATAGTCATTTTCACAATGTTGATTCTTCCAATCCAAGAACACGGTATATCTCTCCATATATTTGTATCATCTTTAATTTCTTTCATCAGTGTCTTATAATTTTCTGCATACAGGTCTTTTGTCTCCTTAGGTAGGTTTATTCCTAGATATTTTATTCTTTTTGTTGCAATGGTAAATGGGAGTGTTTTCTTAATTTCACTTTCAGATTTTTCATCGTTAGTGTATAGGAAGGCACGAGATTTCTGTGCATTAATTTTGTATCCTGCTACTTTACCAAATTCATTGATTAGCTCTAGTAGTTTTTAGGTAGCATCTTTAAGATTCACTATGTATAGTATCACATCATCTGTAAATAGTGATAGTTTTACTTCTTCTTTTCCAATTTGTATTCCTTTTATTTCTTTTTCTTCTCTGATTGCTGTGGCTAAAACTTCCAAAACTATGTTGAATAATAGTGGTGAGAGTAGGCAGCCTTGTCTTGCTCCTGATCTTAGAGGAAATGGTTTCAATTTTTCACCATTGAGAATGATGTTGGCTGTGGGTTTGTCATATATAGACTTTATTATGTTGAGGTAGGTTCCCTCTATGCCCACATTCTGGAGAGTTTTGATCATAAATGGGTTTTGATTTTTCTCGAAAGCTTTTTCTGCATCTATTGAGTTGATCATATGATTTTTATCCAACAATTTGTTAATATGGTGTATCACATTGATTGATTTCCATATATTGAAGAATCCTTGCACTCCTGGGATAAACCCCACTTGATCATGCAGTATGATCCTTTTAATGTGCTGTTGAATTCTGTTGGCTAGTATTTTGTTGAGGATTTTTGCATCTATGTTCATCAGTGATATTAGCCTGTAGTTTTCTTTCTTTGTGACATCTTTGTCTGGTTTTGGTATCAGGGTGATGGTGGCGTCATTGAATGAGTTTGGGAGTGTTCCCCCTTCTGCTATATTTTGGAAGAGTTTGAGAAGGATAAGTGTTAGCTCTTCTCTAAATATTTGGTAGAATTTGCCTGTGAAGCCATCTGGTCCTGGGCTTTTGTTTGTTGGAAGATTTTAATCAATTTCAATTTCATTGCTTGTGATTGGTCTGTTTATATTTTCTATTTCTTCCTGGTTCAGTCTCAGAAGGTTGTGATTTTCTAAGAATTTGTCCATTTCTTCCAGGTTGTCCATTTTATTGGCATATAGTTGTTTATAGTAATCTCTCATGATCCTTTGTATTTCTGCAGTGTCAGTTGTTACTTATCCTTTTTCATTTCTAATTCTGTTGATTTGAGACTTCTCCCTTTTTTTCTTGATGAATCTGGCTAACAGTTTATCAATTTTGTTTATCTTCTCAAAGAACCAGCTTTTAGTTTTATTGATCTTTGCTTTTTTTCCCTTCATTTGTTTTTCATTTATTTCTGATCTGATCTTTATGATTTTTTTCCTTCTGTTAACCTTGGAGTTTTTTTTTTTTCTTCTTCTTCTTCTTTCTCTAATTGCTTTAGGTGTAAGGTTAGGTGGTTTGTTTGAGATTTTCTTTTTTCTTGAGGTAGGATTGTATTGCTATAAACCTCCCTCTTAAAACCGCTTTTGCTGCATCAAATACATTTTGGGTCATTGTGTTTTCATTGTAATTTGTTTCTAGGTATTTTTTGATTTCCTCTTTGGTTTCTTCAGTGATCTCTTGGTTATTTAGTAGTGTATGTTTAGCCTCCATGTATTTTTAGAGTTTTAGTCTGTATTTTTAGAGTTTTTTCCTGTAATTGATACCTAGTCTCATAGTGTGTGGTCAGAAAAGATACTTGATACGATTTCAATTTTCTTAATTTTACCAAGGCTTGATTTGTGACCCACGATATGATCTATCCTGGAGAACGTTCCATGAGCACTTGAGAAGAAAGTGTATTCTGTTGTTTTTGGATGGAACGTCCTATAAATATCAATTAAGTCCATCTTGTTTAATGTGTCATTTAAAGCTTGTGTTTTCTTATTTATATTCATTGTGGATGATCTGTCCATTGGTGAAAGTGGGGTGTTAAAGTCCCCTACTATTATTGTGTAACTGTCGATTTCCCCTTTTAAGGCTGTTAGCATTTGCCTTATGTATTGAGGTGCTCCTATGTTGGGGACATATATATTTACAATTGTTATATCTTCTTGGATTGATCCCTTGATTATTATGTTGTGTCCTTCTTTGTCCTTGTAATAGTCTTTATTTTAAAGTCTATTTTGTCTGATATGAGAATTGCTACTCCAGCTTTCTTTTGATTTCCATTGCATGGAATATCTTTTTCCATCCCCTCACTTTCAGTCTGTATGTGTCCCTAGGTCTGAAGTGGGTCTCTTGTAGACAGCATATATACTGGTCTTGTTTTTTTATCCATTCAGCTAGTCTATGTCTTTTGGTTGGACCATTTAATCCATTTACATTTAAGGTAATTATTGATATCTATGTTCCTATTACCATTTTCCATTGTTTTGGGTTTGTTTTTTGTAGGTCTTTTCCTTCTCTTGTGTTTCCTGCCTAAAGAAGTTCCTTTAGCATTTGTTGTAAAGCTGGTTTAGTGGTGCTGAATTTTCTTAACTTTTGCTTATCTGTAAAGATTTTAATTTCTCCATCAAATCTGAATGAGATCCTTGCTGGGTAGAGTAATCTTGGTTGTACATTTTTCCCTTTCATCACTTTAAATATGTCCTGCCACTCCCTTCTGGCTTGCAGAGTTTTTGCTAAAGATCAGCTGTTAACCTTATGGGGATTCCATTGTATGTTATTTGTTGCTTTTCCCTTGCTCCTTTTAATATTTTTTCTTTGTATTTAATATTTGATAGTTTGATTAATATGAGTCTTGTTGTGTTTCTCCTTGGATGTATCCTGTATGGGACTCTCTGTGCTTCCTGTACTTGATTGACTATTCCCTTTCCCATGTCAAGGAAGTTTTCAACTATAATCACTTCAAATATTTTCTCAGACTCTTTTTTTTCTCTTCTTCTTCTGAGACCCCTATAATTTGTATGTTGGTGCATTTAATGTTGTCCCAGAGGTCTCTGAGACTGTCCTCAGGTCTTTTCATTCTGTTTTCTTTATTCTGCTCTGCAGTAGTAATTTCCACTATTTTATCTTCCAAGTCCCTTATTTGCTCTTCTGCCTCAGTTATTCTGCTATTGATTCCTTCTAGAGAATTTTTAATTTATTTATTGTGTTTTCATCATTGTTTGTTTGCTCTTTAGTTCTTCTAGGTTCTTGTTAAATGCCTCTTGTATTTTCTCCATTCTATTTCCAAGATTTTGGATTCTCTTTACTATCATTACTCTGAATTCTTTTTCATGGAGACTGCCTATTTCCTCTTCTTTGTTTGGTCTGGTGGGTTTTTACCTTGCTCCTTCATCTGCTGCATATTTCTCTGTGTTCTCATTTTGTTTAACTTACTGTGTTTGGGGTCTCCTTTTTGCAGGCTGCAGGTTCGTAGTTCCCGTTGTTTTTGGTGTCTGCCCCCAGTGGGTGAGGTTGGTTCAGTGGCTTGTGTAGGCTTCCTGGTGGAGGGGACTGGTGTCTGTGTTATGGTGGGTGGGGCTGGATCTTCTCTTTCTGGTGGGCAGGGCCACATCTGGTGTTGTGTTTTGGGGTATCTGTGAACTTATTATGATTTTAGGCAGCCTCTCTGCTAATGGGTGGGGTTGTGTTCCTGTCTTACTAGTTGTTAGGAATGAGGCATCCAGCACTGGAGGCTGCTGGCTCTTGGGTGGAGCTGGGTCTTAGCATTGAGATGGAGATCTCTGAGACAGCTCTTGCCGATTGATATTACATGGGGCCAGGAGGTCTCTGGTGGTCCAATGTCCTGAACTCGGCTCTCCCACCTGAGAGGCACAGGCCTGACACCAGGCCTGAACACTAAGACCCTGTCAGCCACACGGCTCATAAGAAAAGGGAGAAAAAAAGAAAGAAAGAAAAATAAAAATGAAAAATATAATAAATTGAAAATTATTAATATAAAAAATAATTTTTTTAAAAAAGAAGAGAGCAACCAAACCAATAAACAAATCCACCAATGATAACAAGCACTAAAAACTAAACTAAGATAAACATAAATATCAGAAACAAATCAGTCACAGACAGCAAACCCCAAGTCTACATTTGCTCCCAAAGTCCACCGCTTCAATTTTGGGATGATTCTTTGTCTATTCAGGTATTCCACAGTTGGAGTGTTCATCAAGTTGATTGTGGGGGTTTAATCTGCTGCTCCTGAGGCTGCATGGAAGAATTTCCCTTTCTCTTCTTTGTTCGCACAGCTCCTGGGGTTCAGCTTTGGTTTTGGCCCCACCTCTGCATGTGGGTTGCCCTCAGGTGTCTGTTCCCTGCCCAGAAAGGAGGGGGTTAAAGCAGTGGCTGATTGCGGGGCAAGCCTGCAGTGGCAGAGGCTGGCTTGATGTTGCAATAGGCTGAGACGTTCCACATGTTCTCCCGGGGAAGTTGTCCCTGGATCATGGGACCCTGGCAGTGGCAGGCTGCACAGGCTCCCAGTGGGGCGGGGGGGGGGGGGAATGGGCAGGTATCGATAGTGACCTGCGCTTTCACACAGGATTCTTGGTGGCAGCGGTAGCAGCCTTAGCATTTCATGCCCGTCTCTGGGGTCTAAGCTGATAGCCGTGGCTCACGCCAGCCTCTGAAGCTCGTTGAGGCTGTGCTCTGCCTTTTGTTGGCAGACAGGGAAGGAATCCCCTCTCCTCATGCACCCTGAAACAATGGTCTCTTGCCTCTTCAGCAGATCCAGACTTTTTCCCAGACTCCCTCCCGGCCAGCTGTGGCACACTAGCCCACTTCAGGCTGTCTTTACGCAGCCAACCCCAGTCCTCTCCTTGGGATCTGAACCTGGAAGCTCGAGCCTCAGCTCCCAGTTCCCACATGCCCCGATGGGTGAGCAGACAAGCATCTCAGGCTGGTGAGTGCTGGTCGGCACCGATCCTCTGTGTGGGAATCTCTCCGCTTTGCCCTCTGCACCCCTACTGCTGCACTCTCCTCCATGACTCTGAAGCTTCCCCCCCTGCCCACCTCCCATCTCCACCAGTGAAGGGGATTCCTAGTATGTGGAAACTTTTCCTCCTTCACAGCTCCCTTCCAGAGGTGCAGGTCCCGTCCCTATTCTTTTGTCTCTGTTTTTTTCTTTTTTCTTTAACCCTATCCAGGTACACGGGGATTTTCTTGCCTGTTGGGAAGTCTGAGGTCTTCTGCCAGCGTTCAGTAGGTGTTCTGTAGGAGTTGTTCCACTTGTAGATATATTTTTGATGTATTTGTGGAGAGGAAGGTGATCTCTACATCTTACTCCTCCCCCATCTTGAAGGTTCCCCCAGAATTTTTTTTTCTTAATGTGTTAAGGATCTCATGTGTTTTTCAGTGTATTATAAATAAAGAAAAACTTTTCTTCTGGAAATGACCCCAGAAAGAGGTTGAGCAATTCCCTTCAGAAGAAAAAATGTATAAAACTGGTTAAAATCATTAAAAACAAATTTAAGAATGCTGGAAAATGACTAAAGGCAGACAGCAACTCGAGAAATGTTTACCTGGAAAAAGATTCCTACTCCATTGGATTAAAAAAAATGAGTCCAGTGGCATTCTTTTTTTTTTTTTTTTTTTTAAACATCTTTATTGAAGTATAATTGCTTTACAATGGTGTGCTAGCTTCTGCTTTACAACAAAGTGAATCAGTTACACATATACATATGTTGCCATATCTCTTCCCTCTTGCATCTCCCTCCCTCCCACCCTCCCTATCCCACCCCTCTAGGTGGTCACAAAGCACCGAGCTGATCTCCCTGTGCTATGCGGCTGCTTCCCACTAGTTATCTATTTTACATTTGGTAGTGTATATATGTCCATGACACTCTCTCACCCTGTCACATCTCACCCCTCCCCCTCCCCATATCCTCAAGTCCATTCTCTAGTAGGTCTGTGTCTTTATTCCCATCTTGCCACTAGGTTCTTCATGACCTCTTTTTTTTTTTTTTTTTCCCTTAGATTCCATATATATGTGTTAGCATACTGTATTTGTTTTTCTCTTTCTGACTTACTTCACTCTGTATGACAGACTCTAACTCCATCCACCTCATTACAAACACCTCCATTTCATTTCTTTTTATGGCTGAGTAATATTCCATTGTATATATGTGCCACATCTTCTTTATCCATTCATCCGATGATGGACACCTAGGTTGCTTCCATGTCCTGGCTATTGTAAACAGAGCTGCAATGAATATTTTGGTACATGACTCTTTCTGAATTATGGTTTTCTCAGGGTATATGCCCAGTAGTGGGATTGCTGGCTCATATGGTAGTTCTATTTTTAGTTTTTTAAGGAACCTCCATACTGTTCTCCATAGTGGCTGTATCAATTTACATTCCCACCAACAGTGCAAGAGTGTTCCCTTTTCTCCACACCCTCTCCAGCATTTATTGTTTCTAGATTTTTTGATGATGGCCATTCTGACCGGTGTGAGATGATACCTCATTGTAGTTTTGATTTGCATTTCTCTAATGATTAATGATGTTGAGCATTCTTTCATGTGTCTGTTGGCAATCTGTATCTCTTCTTTGGAGAAATGTCTATTTAGGTCTTCTGCCCATTTTTGGATTGGGTTGTTTGTTTTTTTGTTATTGAGCTGCATGAGCTGCTTGTAAATCTTGGAGATTAATCCTTTGTCCGTTGCTTCATTTGCAAATATTTTCTCCCATTCTGAGGGTTGTCTTTTGGTCTTGTTTATGGTTTCCTTTGCTGTGCAAAAGCTTTTAAGTTTCATTAGGTCCCATTTGTTTATTTGTGTTTTTATTTCCATTTCTCTAGGACCTGGGTCAAAAAGGATCTTGCTGTGACTTATGTCATACAGTGTTCTGCCTATGTTTTCCTCTAAGAGTTTGATAGTGTCTGGCCTTACACTTAGGTCTTTAATCCATTTTGAGTTTATTTTTGTGTATGGTGTTAGGGAGTGTTCTAATTTCATACTTTTACATGTAGCTGCCCAGTTTTCCCAGCACCACTTATTGAAGAGGCTGTCTTTTCTCCACTGTATATGCTTGCCTCCTTTATCAAAGACAAGGTGACCATATGTGCGTGGGCTTATCTCTGGGCTTTCTATCCTGTTCCATTGATCTATATTTCTGTTTTTGTGCCAGTACCAAACTGTCTTGATTACTGTAGCTTTGTAATATAGTCTGAAGTCAGGGAGCCTGATTCCTCCAGCTCCATTTTTCGTTCTCAAGATTGCTTTGGCTATTCGGGGTCTTTTGTGTTTCCATACAAATTGTGAAATTTTTTGTTCTAGTTCTGTGAAAAATGCCCCTGGTAGTTTGATAGGGATTGCATTGAATCTGTAGATTGCTTTGGGTAGCAGAGTCATTTTCACAATGTTCATTCTTCCAATCCAAGAACATGGTATATCTCTCCATCTGTTTGTATCATCTTTAATTTCTTTCATCAGTGTCCTATAATTTTCTGCATACAGGTCTTTTGTCTCCTTAGGTAGGTTTATTCCTAGGTATTTTATTCTTTTTGTTGCAATGGTAAACGGGAGTGTTTTCTTAATTTCACTTTCAGATTTTTCATCATTAGTATACAGGAATGCAAGAGATTTCTGTGCATTAATTTTGTATCCTGCTACTTTACCAAATTCATTGATTAGCTCTAGTAGTTTTCTGGTAGCATCTTTTGGATTCTCTATGTATAGTATCATGTCATCTGCAAACAGTGACAGCTTTACTTCTTCTTTTCCGATTTGGATTCCTTTTATTTCTTTTTCGTCTCTGATTGCTGTGGCTAACACTTCCAAAACTATGTTGAATAATAGTGGTGAGAGTGGGCAACCTTGTCTTGTTCCTGATCTTAGTGGAAATGGTTTCAGTTTTTCACCATTGAGGACAATGTTGGCTGTGGGTTTGTCATATACGGCCTTTATTATGTTGAGGAAAGTTCCCTCTATGCCTACTTTCTGCAGGACTTTTATCATAAATGGGTGTTGAATTTTGTCAAAAGCTTTCTCTGCATCTATTGAGATGATCATATGGTTTTTCTCCTTCAATTTGTTAATATGATGTATCACGTTGATTGATTTGCGTATATTGAAGAATCCTTGCATTCCTGGAATAAACCCCACTTGATCATGGTGTATGATCCTTTTAATGTGCTGTTGGATTCTGTTTGCTAGTATTTTGTTGAGGATTTTTGCATCTATGTTCATCAGTGATATTGGCCTGTAGTTTTCTTTCTTTGTGACATCTTTGCCTGGTTTTGGTATCAGGGTGATGGTGGCCTCGTAGAATGAGTTGGGGAGTGTTCCTCCCTCTGCAATATTTTGGAAGAGTTTGAGAAGGATAGGTGTTAGCTCTTCTCTAAATGTTTGATAGAATTCGCCTGTGAAGCCATCTGGTCCTGGGCTTTTGTGTGTTGGAAGATTTTTAATCACAGTTTCAATTTCAGTGCTTGTGATTGGTCTGTTCATATTTTCTATTTCTTCCTGGTTCAGTCTCGGCAGGTTGTGCATTTCTAAGAATCTGTCCATTTCTTCCAGGTTGTCCATTTTATTAGCATAGAGTTGCTTGTAGTAATCTCTTATGATCGTTTGTATTTCTGCAGTGTCAGTGGTTACTTCTCCTTTTTCATTTCTAATTCTATTAATTTGAGTCTTCTCCTTTTTTCTCTTGATGAGTCTGGCTAATGGTTTATCAATTTTGTTTATCTTCTCAAAGAACCAGCTTTTAGTTTCATTGATTTTTGCTATTGTTTCCTTCATTTCTTTTTCATTTATTTCTGATCTGATCTTTATGATTTCTTTCCTTCTGCTAGCTTTGGGGTTTTTTTGTTCTTCTTTCTCTAATTGCTTTAGGTGCAAGGTTAGGTTGTTTATTCGAGATGTTTCCTGTTTCTTGATGTAGGCTTGTATTGCTATAAACTTCCCTCTTAGAACTGCTTTTGCTGCATCCCATAGGTTTTGGATCGTCGTGTCTCCATTGTCATTTGTTTCTAGGTATTTTTTGATTTCCCCTTTGATTTCTTCAGTGATCACTTCGTTATTAAGTAGTGTATTGTGTAGCCTCCATGTGTTTGTATTTTTTACAGATCTTTTCCTGTAATTGATATCTAGTCTCATAGCGTTGTGGTCGGAAAAGATACTTGATACGATTTCAATTTTTTTAAATTTACCAAGGCTTGATTTGTGACCCAAGATATGATCTATCCTGGAGAATGTTCCATGAGCACTTGAGAAAAATGTGTATTCTGTTGTTTTTGGGTGGAATGTCCTATAAATATCAATTAAGTCCATCTTGTTTAATGTATCATTTAAAGCTTGTGTTTCCTTATTTATTTTCATTTTGGATGATCTGTCCATTGGTGAAAGTGGGGTGTTAAAGTCCCCTACTCTGATTGTGTTACTGTCGATTTCCCCTTTTATGGCTGTTAGTATTTGCCTTATGTATTGAGGTGCTCCTATGTTGGGTGCATAAATATTTACAATTGTTATACCTTCCTCTTGGATCGATCCCTTGATCATTATATAGTGTCCGTCTTTGTCTCTTGTAATTGTCTTTATTTTAAAGTCTATTTTGTCTGATATGAGAATTGCTACTCCAGCTTTCTTTTGATTTCCATTTGCATGGAATATCTTTTTCCATCCCCTCACTTTCAGTCTGTATGTGTCTCTAGGTCTGAAGTGGGTCTCTTGTAGACAGCATATATATGGGTCTTGTTTTTGTATCCATTCAGCCAGTCTGTGTCTTTTGGTGGGAGCATTTAATCCATTTACATTTAAGGTAATTATCGATATGTATGTTCCTATTCCCATTTTCTTAAATGTTTTGGGTTTGTTATTGTAGGTGTTTTCCTTCTCTTGTGTTTCTTGCCTAGAGAAGTTCCTTTAGCATTTGTTGTAAAGCTGGTTTGGTGGTGCTGAACTCTCTCAGCTTTTGCTTGTCTGTAAAGGTTTTAATTTCTCCATCAAATCTGAATGAGATCCTTGCTGGGTAGAGTAATCTTGGTTGTAGGTTTTTCTCCTTCATCACTTTAAGTATATCCTGCCACTCCCTTCTGGCTTGCAGCGTTTCTGCTGAAAGATCAGCTGTTAACCTTATGGGGATGCCCTTGTGTGTTATCTGTTGTTTTTCCCTTGCTGCTTTTAATATGTTTTCTTTATATTTAATTTTGGATAGTTTGATTGATATGTGTCTTGGTGTGTTTCTCCTTGGATTTATCCTGTATGGGACTCTCTGTGCTTCCAGGACTTGATTAACTATTTCCTTTCCCATATTAGGGAAGTTTTCAACTATAATCTCTTCAAATATTTTCTCAGTCCCTTTCTTTTTCTCTTCTTCTTCTGGGACCCCTATAATTCGAATGTTGGTGCGTTTAATGTTGTCCCAGAGGTCTCTGAGACTGTCCTCAGTTCTTTTCATTCTTTTTTCTTTATTCTGGTCTGCAGTAGTTATTTCCACCATTTTATCTTCCAGGTCACTTATCCGTTCTTCTGCCTCAGTTATTCTGCTATTGATCCCATCTAGAGTATTTTTAATTTCATTTATTGTGCTTGTCATCGTTTCTTGGTTCCTCTTTAGTTCTTCTACATCCTTGTTAAATGTTTCTTGCATTTTGTCTATTCTATTTCCAAGACTTTGGATCATCCTTACTATCATTATTCTGAATTCTTTTTCAGGTAGACTACCTATTTCCTCTTCATTTGTTAGGTCTGGTGTGTTTTGACCCTGCTCCTTCATCTGCTGTGTGTTTTTCTGTCTTCTCATTTTGCTTATCTTACTGTGTTTGGGGTCTCCTTTTCACAGGCTGCAGGTTCGTAGTTCCCGTTGTTTTTGGTATCTGTCCCCAGTGGCTAAGGTTGGTTCAGTGGGTTGTGTAGGTTTCCTGGTGGAGGGAACTAGTGCCTGTGTTCTGGTGGATGAGGCTGGATGTTGTCTTTCTGGTGGGTTCGTCCACGTCTGGTGGTGTGTTTTGGGGTGTCTGTGGCCCTATTATGATTTTAGGCAGCCTCTCTGTTAATGGATGGGGCTGTGTTCCTCTCTTGCTAGTTGTTTGGCATAGGGTGTCCAGCACTGTAGCTTGCTGGTCGTTGAGTGAAGCTGGGTCTTGATGTTGAGATGGAGATCTGTGAGAGATTTTCGCCGTTTGGTATTACGTGGAGCTGGGAGGTCTCTTGTGGACCAGTGTCCTGAAGTTGGCTCTCCCACCTCAGAGGCACAGCCCTGATGCCTGGCTGGAGCACCAAGAGCCTTTCATCCACACGGCTCAGAATAAAAGGGAGAAAAAATGGAAAGAAAGAAAAAAAGAGGATAAAATAAAATAAAATAAAGCAATTATAATAAAAAATAAGAAAAAAAATTATTAAGAGTAAATTTATTAAGAAAAAAAATTTTTTTTAATTTTTAAAAATAGATTTATTAATTTTTTATACTGAAAATAAGAAAAAAATTATTTAGAAAAAATTTATTAAGAAAAAAAATTTTTTTAAATAAAAAATATGAAAAAACTTATTAAAAATTTTTTTAAAAATAGAAAATAAGGAAAAAATTATTAAGAAAACATTTATTAGGGAAAAAAAAAAATTTTTAAGCCAAAAAAAAAAAAAAAAAATGGACGGACCTAACCCTAGGACTAAGGGTGAGAGCAAAGCTATACAGACAAAATCTCACCCAGAAGCATACACATCTACACTCACAAAAAAAAGGAAAAGGGGAAAAGTTAATATATCCTGCTCCCAAAGTCCATCTCCTAAATTTGGGATGATTCGTTGTCTATTCAGGTATTCAACAGATGCAGGCACATCAAGTTGTTTGTGGAGCTTTAATCCGCTGCTTCTGAGGCTGCTGGGAGAGATTTCCCTTTCTCTTCTTTGTTCGTACAGCTCCCGGGGTTCAGCTTTGGATTTGGACCCGCCTCTGCATGTAGGTCCCCTGAGGGCGTCTGTTCCCCGCCCAGACAGAACGGGGTTAAAGGAGCAGCTGCTTCGGGGGCTCTGGCTCAGTCAGGCCGGGGGGAGGGAGCGGTACGGAGGAGGCGGGGCGAGCCTGCGGCGGCAGAAGCCGGCGTGACGTTGCAGCAGCCTGAGGCGCGCCGTGCGCTCTCCCGGGGAAGTTGTCCCCGGATCACGGGAGCCTGGCCGTGGCGGGCTGCACCGGCTCCCGGGAGGGGCGGTGTGGAGAATGACCTGTGCTCGCCCACAGGCTGTTTGGTGGCGGCAGCAGCAGCCTTAGCGTCTCATGCCCGTCTCTGGGGTCCGCGCTGATAGCCGCGGCTTGCGCCCGTCTCTGGAGTTCGTTTAAGTGGCGCTCTGAATCCCCTCTCCTTGCACGCCGCGAAACAAAGAGGCAAGAAAAAGTCTCCCGCCTCTTCGGCAGCTGCAGACTTTTTCTCGTGCACCCTCCCGGCTAGTTGTGGTGCGCTAGACCCTTCAGGCTGTGTTCACGCAGCCAACCCCAGTCCTCTCCCTGGGATCCGACTGAAGCCCGCGCCTCAGCTCCCAGCCCCCGCCCGCCCCGGCGGGTGAGCAGACAAGCCTCTCGGGCTGGTGAGTGCTGCTCGGCGCCGAGCCTCTGTGCGGGAATCTCTCCGTTTTTCCCTCTGCGTCCCTGTTGCTGTGGGATCCGCGCTGATAGCAGCGGCTCGCGCCCGTCTCTGGAGCTCGTTTAGGCGGCGCTCTGAATCCCCTCTCCTTGCGCGCCGCGAAACAAAGAGGCAAGAAAAATTCTCTTGCCTCTTTGGCAGCTGCAGTCTTTTTCCCGGACTCCCTCCCGGCTAGCACCGAAGCCCGAGCCCCAGCTCCCAGGCCCCGCCCGCCCCGGCGGCTGAGCAGACAAGCCTCTCGGGCTGGTGAGTGCTGGTCGGCACCGCTCCTCTGTGCGGGAATCTCCGCTTTGCCCTCCGCACCAATGTGGGTGCGCTCTCCTCCGTGGCTCCGAAGCTTCCCCCCTCTGCTACCCGCAGTCTCTGCCCACGAAGGGGCTTCCTAGTGTGTGGAAACCTTTCCTCCTTCACAGCTCCCTCCCACTGGTGCAGGTCCCGTCCCTATTCTTTTGTCTCTGTTATTTCTTTTTTCTTTTGCCCTACCCAAGTACGTGGGGATTTTCTTGCCTTTTGGGAGGTCTGACGTCTTCTGCCAGCGTTCAGTGGGTGTTCTGTAGGAGCAGTTCCACGTGTAGATGTATTTCTCATGTATCTGTGGGGAGGAAGGTGATCTCCGCGTCTTACTCTTCCGCCATCTTGCCCCTCCCTGCAGTGGCATTCTTGAATGGAGGCATTCCCACCTCATCAGTTTGGTCGGTGAAATCCCACATTTTTACCTGATGCCAGTGGGGTCTCATATCAGGGTGGCTAGAAGAGCAAGTTGAAATTCAGAGAAAATTTCTCTTGGAAGCAAGAGAACCAGAGAAGAACTGAGACACTAAACTCTTCAAGTATTCTTGGCTGGCAGCTGAACTAAGAGTGGGCAAGAGATCCCAGAGAGCTCAGTGAAAATTGAAAGCCTGGAGAGACTGTGAACTTGCTGCACTTTTGCATATAACCCTCAATTCACACAGAACTGTGGTGGTAGAGGTGAAAAACTTACTGGCTGGAGGTGTCCAAGCATAACCTCTGTTGGAATCACTGACTAATCTCTAAACTGTGCAGACACACTAAGACCACAGGGAATCAACCTTAAAAAAAAAAAAGAAAATTGAGCGGAGACATCAGTACTTGCATACCATGATGACGACATTTCACAATGTGAGTGCAGATAACAAACAAACAAACAAAACGGTCTTCAGGAAAACAACAGAGAGTCCAGAATGGCTATAATGTATTATCTATCATGCATAATTATCAACCATGCTCTTTATGAACTACACAAAGAAATAGAAAATTGTGAGCAATAATCAGGGCTTAAAAATAGCCAATAGAAATTGACTTCAAGTGAGTTCAGATGTGAGATTTAGAGACTTTGAAGCAAGAATTCCTTTATTCAAAGAATTACAGGAAAACATCCAAATAATCAAATTACTAAATTATTTATTTCAAATAATTTAAGGGAAATATGCTGAGAAAAATCAAAGTGATCAAATCAATAAGTAGTCTCAATGGAGACCTGGAAACTGTAGAAAAGAAACTAATGCGGGCTTCCCTGGGGGCACAGTGGTTAAGAGTCCGCCTGCCAATGCAGGGGACGTGGGTTTGAACCCTGGTCCGGGAAGATCCCACATGCCATGGAGAAACTAAGCCCGTGCACCACAACTACTGAGCCTGCGCTCTAGAGCTCGCATGCCGCAACTGCTGAAGCCCGTGTGCCTAGAGCCCGTGCTCCGCAACAGGAGAGGCCACCGCAATGAGAGGCCTGCACACTGCAACGAAGAGTAGCCCCTGCTTGCCGCAACTAGAGAAAAGCCCACACTTAGCAACAGGGACCCAATGCAGCCAAAAATAAATAAATAGATAGATAAATAAATAAATAAAAGAAACTAATGAAAATTCAAGGACAGAAAAATTTAACAGTGAAAATTAAAATTTCTCTGTTCAACAGCAGACGAGATGTCAGAAGAATTAGTGAACTTGAAGGTAAAGGTCTTCAAATACAAAGAAAGGAGAGAAAAAAATGTTTAAAAAATAAATGAATAGATATTTGGAGGTAGGTAGGACAATAGCAAGTATTACAAAATGTGTGTAATTGGAGTTCCAGAAAAGAGAAATATAAAGGATCAGAAAAATATTTGAAGTAATAGTGGCCCCAAACTCAAAATTTGACCAGGAATATTAACTTACAGATCCAACACCCTCAATGAACCTCCAATTAGTATAAATGAAGAGAGAACCACACGTAGATACATCAGAGTCAAACAGCTGAAAGCCAAAAACAGAGATGAGTCTTGAAACCGTGTATCACATACATCACAATGATACAATTAATGGCTGACTTCTCATCTGTTACAATGGAGGCAAAAGGACACTGAAATAACACATTCAAAATCTGAGGGAGAAAAACCTACCAATTAAGAATTTAATATATAGTGAAATTACCTTTTATAAATGAATGTCAAATAAAGGTATTTCCAATTAATAAAACTTGAAATAACTCAATGCTAACACAAGTGCACTGCAAAAAATACTAACAGAAGTCCATCAGATTGAAAGAAAATGCCATCAACATGTAATTAAAATCAAAGGAAGGAATGAAGAACACTAGAAATATCATAAGGCAACACTACAAATATTATAAGGTAAATAAATGTAATACAAATAAAATATTTTGTGTATAATACTCTTCTATACATTTCTTTATAGGCATTTATTACTGAAGTCAAAAATTATAACACCCTATTACTGAGTTTATAACATAAATTTGTAATGTATATGACAAAAATAGCACAAAGGAGTGGGATGTGGTACAAAATTTTTATATTTTATCAAAAACAAGTTAGTACACATTTGAAGTGGTATTGACAAACACTAAAATAATATTGCAAAGAAATTGAATGTGCTGTCCATTATGTGACTGTATACATTTGTCAAAACTCAATTAACTGTACACTTTAAAGAAGTAGATTTTTTGTATGTAAATTATCTCAATGAAGCTGACTTTAAGAAAAGTAAAACAAGCTTTCCCAGATTTTTCTACAAACCAGGATGTGTTATTCGAATAAAAACAATCATAGGAACAACTCAAAATTGCCTAAAGTTGGAAAAATTTATAAATCTGTGAATGTTAAACATTTTCAGAATAGAAAAAAGAAAATGTTTTCTTTCCATACTGAACTGCATACCAAAAAGCAGGAAGTTGAAGAAAGAAAGATCATTTTAAAAAAATAATGGGTGAAATTTGAGAATCCAATCTAAGCAAATAAAATATAGCTCTAATTTATCAAATATCAGAATGTCCTGAAACTTTTCTTTTTTACTGAACACATAATTTATGTGAAATATGATGGCAAAAGATTGTCAAAAGGCATCAGGGAGAGTGACAATGTTAACGCTTTGACCTCTACAATGGCACTTAAGATTTTAATCTGAAACTACAGCTTTCACATATAAATCTGAATTTAGCAACAGTTCAAATTAAATAATTTAGTAAATGCGATGCTTTCTAAGTCAGCATTTCCCCAAAGCAGCACCCATGACTTTGTTACAAGAAATCACCAAATGGTAAAATGTCAAGCTGTTTCCATGAGTGCATCTTTCCTCAACCCAGTAGGTATTCATAGCACAGATTTTTTTTTTCAGAGATACTTTATTGTTTTCCTACTTTTCATCAGGGTTGGGTTGCCATGGCAATAAAGTAGGCTATCTTGCTGGATTTCACCTTTGCTGTCTTGCTTCATGTGGTTCTCTCTCAGAGCAAACATGGCGGATGCTGCACACATACAGATGTCTGATTTCGTGTTTCCTTCTTGAGTGTGCTTGGCAGCTACTCTCCTGAGACAGCTGAAGCAGCACTTCACAGACTGGCATTCATTCTTCTCTCTAATGGCCACCATCATATGTCTCACTTGTTTTGTGATCTCTCTTTTAAAAAAGACACAGCTCCTCTTGAAAGATTTCTTTTTCCCATTGAAAACAGAGGACTTTTAACATTTCAGTTAACTTGGTTGTCAGATCAGTATGCCCTGTTTAATACATGCCCTGTTTAAAGGTACCCATCATTAAGATGTAAAAGAAAAAAAAATCAAAAGAGCATATAGGCTTATCACAAACACAGGTTACTATTACTTAGTGTATAAACACATTAACTTTCAGTCGGTTTCTATTTATATGTAGCAATTACCAATTCTTCCAACTGTCTAAATGTAAAAGGTGATTCCTGACAAAGGATGCATTAGTTTTTGAAGTAGACTTGCCTCACTGACAAAAAAAATTTTTTTTTCCTTATTTCCTACCTATTTCTGATTTCCCAAGTTCAATTCTACAATATTTATTTGCATCTGATAGCCAGTGGCGTCCAGTAGTATTTCTTCATCAGGTTATTTTGGCTTGGAATTCTAGTTAAATGAAATTTGTTAGTCCTATTACTTATAGTTCCAAATATGATTTTTATATATCATTTATAATAGAGATTCCTATACATTTAAGCAAAAATTGCAAGCCAAAACTTGGCAGTATTTTTAAAGATCTCATAAAGCTATTTTCTGATTCTATTTAATTATATGACTATAGTCAGAATTGTCTAGATAATGATATCTATCACATCATTATTATGGGTCTCACACTTTAAATGTTTTACTCTCCTAAAATTGATGTTTTGTCTTATTTTGGCAGCCATTTTTTCCCCATCCAGGTGCACAGAATATTTTTTCCATATTTTTAGATAATCAGTATTGTATATGTGGGACTTCAAGATTTTTTCCTGGCTGCCATGATTTCCTTTTCCTCCTTTGTCTATTTCCCTTGCAGAATCCCTCTACTCACTTACCTTTCCGAAGTGTCTCTCCATTATGGTACCCATTTCCAACTCCAGGAAAAGTCTATGACCCAAGTTGGTCAAAGATACCATCCACCTGGTCCCAGTGATTGCTTCATAGATGAGCATATTACCCCTTCAGAGCTAGGATATTCTTAGAGAAAAGATCTCTTTCTGCATGGGGAATGTAGATATGAAGTAGCTAGTAGCCGTCTTGCTCACAATATGAAGTGCTTCTCTACAGAATAATGCCCAATAGAGATAAGCTGAGCCAAAGGAGAAAGACATGAAGACAGCTTCATGCATACCTGAAACCAGCTTCATACATAAGTATTTCATTTATATGTCCTATTATAAGCCATTTTTTAAAGTTTGGCTCAAACATCAGTTCTGCAGAGGCCTTACCTTCCCACAGTAACAAAGTAATATCTTCTTTAAGAACCCATCAGTTACGCCTTAACTGCACACTTTCATAATAAGCATAACAATCTGAATTATCTTGTTTATTTATTTCATTGTTTATAGTGTCTTTCTCCCATAGGAATATAAGCTCCACTATGGCAAAATCTTTGGCTTGTTCACTACAATAGCTCTAGAGCCTAGCACCATGCTTGGTTTTCAATAAATGTTTGTTGAATAGATGAATAAATGAATTAATGAATGAATGAAGCTAGTTTGAGTTTCTGTCACTAGCAACTGAAAGAACCTGACTAATGCATACTTTATCTTTCCAGATTATGAAAATAACATAAAAATCTAGATATTAATGATTCTATTTTCTTAACTTATAATATCTTTTCTTCACATTATCATGGCATCTGTCTTATTTTAGGCACTCAAATGGGTTTTCAAAATAGACTACTAACAGGATTTCTTGCTCCTTAGTCTAATCCTTTGTTTCAGTTTTCACACTGTCACCAAAGTGATCTTTAGGAGAAAATGATTATGTTAAGTGCATATTCTGAGTATCAGAAGAGATCCTCCAGTGTTGAGGTGCTTTAGACAAGACCACCTCTCCCCTAGTTTCCACAAATCCATAGGAAGGAATTAAAAGGTATACAAATGCTCCATGTACTCTAAATAAAACCTTCCCTCCTACAAATTCCACATGCCCATTGGCAAGAGTGAACAAGAGACCATGGAACTTTATGATCCTTGCAAGACTCACCCCTTTCCATCCAATTCTCACAGACTCACCTTCACCTTGTTTGAGACCACCATTTCATTTTGTAATTTATCTGTTTCAAGATAGGCATCACAAGACATCCAGAACTCTTAATTCAGCCTTTATTCTCTGGATTCTAAACAACATAATGTCTATATATGGGCAGAGGGACAACTCTCTCATCTCATCTCCACCCCCAATATTCTTTAAATCAATTTCCTGCTTTATTTTTCTGCTTAACATCTGTGTATATTATACACTCTCTTTCCCTTTTATGAGGACAAATATAAAGTTCCCTTTCATCTCTTCTCAATTTCTGTAATCCTGTCACTACCCTTCTATAACAGATATAGGCACCAGTCTGAGGCTTGGCTAATCATGGTACCTCATTCTCCTTTTCATAAGAGATGGCCATGTGTGGTATCCAGTATAATGGCCTTCCAAATATGACCATTTCCTAATTTCTGGAAACTGTGACTATGTTATGTTATGTGGCAGAGGGGAGTTAAGGTAGCAGATGGAATTAAATTTGCTAATACACTGACCCAAAGATCAGGAGATTATCCCAGAACATCCAGGTGGGTCCAGTGTCATCACAAGGGTCCTTAAACATGGAAGGAGGAAACAGAAGTGTCAGAGTGATATAATATGAGAAAAATTCTACTGGTCATTGCTGGCTTTGAAGATGAATTAAGGAGTCAGGAACCAAGGGATGCAGGCAGTCTCTGGGGAAACTGAAAAAGTCAAGAAATATATTTTCCCTTACAGCCTCCAAAAAGGAATGCAGTCTCACTGATATCTTAATTCTAGGCCAAGGAGACACAGTTCAAACTTCTGGCCCCCCAAATTGTAAGTAATACATTTGTTTTGTTTTCATTCACTATGTTTATGATAATTTATTAAAGCAACCATAGGAAATATTCACCAGAGTTTCTTTACAATACTTGTTATATTGATATTGGGAGAGAGAAAAAATTCTCTTCACAAAGATCCTAAGATTCAAGAAACTTGTCAGCCTGGAGACACCAGGAGCCTTCTTTCCATCACATGAAGGTAGCAGATGGAATTAAAAATTCTAAGAATCCAATCCAAACAAGGTGGCACATCTAAGACAGCAAACTCTAATGACATTATTTGTATCCTGGACTTTGCATTTATGTGAATCAATATATTCTTTTTTATCTTGAACTTGTTTTAGTTAAATTTTTGTCACCTTTAGCAGAAAGAACCCTTTACAAAACATCATCTACAGTTCTTTGACTATGCCTTTACCTCCTGAAAAATGTCTATACATACTTAAAGATTTAGCTCTACTCCCCTCCCTTGTTAAGTGTTCTCTGACTCTCACAAGTAGAATTTTTGCCACTTCTGTGCCTACTATAAAGCTACATTGTTAAAGTTAGTATATTGTGAAATTATTTGAGTGACAAGGTAAATTAAGATTTTCCTTATGCTTTCCATGTCCTCACCCTTATTTGAAAATGATTCTTAATCACAAGAATCTTTTCTAATGTAACTCAGATAAAAGAGAGATAAGTGCTGCTTTAATGATTTAAGGCCAGAATACTAGTTCATAAGAAATAAAGCCAATGTCACTTTAATCAGAGGAATATGAATTTTTCAGGGAAACACAATGAGATATTTGGGAAGGAATTCCATCCATGCTTGATTAGATATTTTTGATTTTTGATGGACCAGAGTAAAAGTAGCTTTGATAGTAAATCAAATAACTTGTCTTCCTTGTCTCTCCACAAATCTCTTCATCAATGACACCGTAGCTTAGAACCTGTGCATTCATGAGTGCGCACGCGCATGCGCGTGCACACACATCTTCCTGGATAAGCCAGTGGACTGAAATAATCCTCCTCTCCTTTCTGGGAAAATATGAAAAGACATTGAGGTATTTTTTACCTAAGAGTTTTCAGTATATGAGAGAGGGGAAAGTGTTAAAAAGAAATAGTGCTAGGAGGGTAGTGATAGAATAGGGAAGGTTCAGTTTCCTGGGTGGTCTTCACAACAGACCCTCCATTGTCATGAGGCCTACATGAGGTACACATTTATACCTTTTGCATTTTGATAAAATAGGAAGCTATCGAGGATATGACACCTAGTTTCCTACCACCTCTCATAGCCACACTGTGTAGTTTTTAAACAATCCTCCAAATCCCAAATTTTTTAAATAAATAACAAATCTTCAAAACTATCAGGAGCATATTAATTTCAAAAAATGGTAAATCAATATTGTTAATTATAGTCACATGATTATGCAACAGGTCTCCAGAACTTTTCATCTTTCAAAACTGATACATTATACCCACTGAACAACTCCCATTTCCCCCTTCCCAAGCCCCTGGTAAACAGCATTCTACTTTATGTTTCAATAAGCTTGACTACTTTAGATATCTCCTACTTAAAAGTAAAAAATACATGATCTCACTTACACAGGTACTCTAAACTAGTCCAACTTATAGAAGCAGAGTAGAATGGTAGTTGCCCAGGGCTGCAGGAGGGGCGGGGATTGCAGACAATGCTGGTCAGGAGGTACAAAGTTTCAGTTACACAAATTGAATAAGTTCTGGAAATCTAATGTGCAAAAGAATGCCTATCATTAATGATACTGTACTGTATAACTGAAATTTGCTAAGAGGGTAAATCTTAAGTCTTCCCACCACATACACACAAAGAAGGAAATAGGTAATTACCTGAGGTAATAGATTTGTTAATTACTTGCTCGTGATGATTATTTCACAGTGAATACATATATCAAATCATCAAATTGTACACTTTACATACATGCAATTTTGGTTTTGATTGTTGATTATGCCTTAATAAAACTGAAACAAAAAAAGAGAAAGAAGTGGAAGAGAGACCAGGGCTCTCCTTCTCTCTGTCATGTGAGGATGCATCCATGGGCAAGCCAAAAAGAGAGACTTCACCAGGGAGCTGAATCAACTGGCACATTAATCTCAGACTTTTAGCCTCAAGAATCGTGAGAAATACATGTCTGCTATTTAATAAATAAATAAATACAATACAGTATTCTAAAAATCCAGCAATGTTAAAAGGAGAAGCCCTCTACTCCTTGCAAAGTATCAGTAACACCACTATCACTGTAGAGTGGAGGGCTTCAGGGAGTTTCCTGACATAGCTGACTAGACCACAAGGGATGACGTGTACCTAACCTACTTGTCAAGGAACAGCTGGAGAGACTCTCATTTCAATGGGTTTTACAATTGTCTCCATTCTATCCACAAAGAATATTTATAGATAAATTCTAAGTTAAGAAAAGGAAGAGTCACTAACACCCAGGGACGTTGGTTTACGTCTTTAACTACCCTAAAGACTATAGGCTCCTGGAGAAAAAAAAAAAAAAAGGCTGTACTTATGTAATACTGCTTTTAAGTAAATTTAAAATAAAAGTTTTGAATTAGTCTGCATGGGCTGCCATAACAAAATATCACAGACTGGTTGTTTTAAACAACAAAAATTTATTCTCACAGTTCTGGAGGCTGGAAGTGAAATATCAAGGTGATAGCAGTGTTGATTTTTGGTAAGATCTTACTTTCTTAGCTTGTTGCAAGCTTCCTTCTCACTGTGTCTTTACATGGCCTCTCTTCTGTGCGCACGTACTCCTAGTGTCTTTTACTCTTCTTACAAGGACACCAGTCCTATTGAATTAGAGCCACATCCTTATGACCTGATTTAATTCTGATTGCAACTTTAAAGGCCTTATTTCAAAATATAGTCGTATTGGGGGTTAGGGCCTCAACCTATGAATTTGAGGAAGAACAATTTACTCCATAACAAGCTTCAATTAAAACATAAGTTGAAAGCTTAAAAACCACCTTTAATTATGAAGCTAAAAAAACTCCCATAAATGTCAGCTTTAGATTGACATTTAACAGATGTCTTTAAATGCCAAATATTTTCTTGTTCACTAATTTTGGGCTGTTATGAGTAAAGCAATGGGCTAGCCACCTTTGGTTAAAGCTTGGAAACAAAATTAGAAAATTAAATTTATGAAGAGGATTTTCAAAAACTGAATTGTTTCACAAGAAGGTGCAGGTGATATGAAGTACCAAATGTGAAGCAGAAGCTAGTACCACTATGTATGAAAATGCCTGAAAGAAAAGGAAAGATTCTGAAGTTTAGGAAAAGGCAAGTTTAATACCTTTTTCTGATGAACAGGCAAGGACAACTTTGCTGTCTTTTTAATACCAATTGAGAAATTATCATATATTCTGATTTATACATATGTTATAGCGGGTGACAATCAAAAAAGCCTTATGGAGAATCATAAATAATTGTGTTCCCATTCTACAAAAATGATAAGCCATAATCCTGGGAGTAGTTGCACTGAAAAATTTTTACATATCACTTTCTACGAATTTGGAACTAAAGTATGTCGATTTGTGTTAATCAACAGATTCATATAATATTATTAATTCAAGATCATATTGATTACATAAATTGTATATTGATAGCTGTAGACTGAATTTTGCCCACTAGAATGTAAAAGCTAACAGAACAAGAATATTTGTCTGTTTTAATTTTATTTGTTATTGCTGTATCCATAGCACCTAAATCAGCATCTGACATATTAAAGGTGCTTAGTGAATATTTGTTGAGTGGAATATTTATTTAATTTATGCATGAGTACTATTAGTAATAAGATTTTATTATGTTGTAAACATCATCCCAAAGGAAATTAGTAGAACATCTAACAGTGATCTAATAGCGACTTGGCATGTGTCAATGAAAGAAAAAGAAATGTCAGGAGAGAAGGAAAAGACAAATGATAAAATTGAGAAAAAAATAGGAAAAATTGGTAGCATCAAATAACACGATGGAGACTTCCATGTAAAAAGTAATATGCTGTGGGAGGTAAGGTAGAGGTGTTAGGAAAGCAACCTGATGTCTTGTGGCTTGTTTTAGTTATTAGTTTCCACTTCGGAAAATTTTTAAGATTTTTCTCTGCTTTAAAACAAATAGAAAAATGAAATGATTTACGTACAGCCATTTTCCTGGAGCTTAATATCTAGAAGGAAAGTAGTGAGAAGTGTCGTTGAAGAAGTGAGGGGAAAGCCACATTTCTTTTGATAGGATTTAACTAAAAAATCCAATCAATGCAAACTGGCATTCACTCATCCATTCATTCATTTCATTAATGTTACAGGTACATGCTGCTCTTTTATATTTTATTACCTAAGGCAATAGACATATTTATCTTATGTTGGTATTATAATTACTATTAACAATCAAAGTATGCCACCCTGAAGATAAATTGCAGACTCACCGAGTGCCTAGCAAACCTCTTTTCTCCATGGTTTATCTTGCAGCATGCACTATGTCCCATAATGCTGTCACCCTGCTCAGCTGCCTGTCTGAACTACTAGACAATGACATGATGCAGTAGTTGTGTCTATTTTGTCCCCACTGTATAACTTGCTCATGGAAAAGTGATTGCCACAAATTATATGCTTAATAACTATGTGATAAAGGAATTGACTGACCATTTTGAGAGTTCTGCTTAATGGGTATGCTGTAGTAAGATTGTGAATGGTCAAACCAATCATACCTTTTCTTGCGGTATCTGTGAGTCACAGACAATCAATTGTGTGGTTGAAAGTATCAAAAGAAAATGTCAGAATATTAGAATATGAAACACAGATGCTATCATCTCCACAGATGGACAAAAACCAGAGTTGCTGTCCGGTTATTAGGACTACCATTGCAATCATGAGTAGTGTTCTGCCCTTCTTGCTGTGCATCTGCTAAGGTGAAAGTTTGTTTTACTTTCCTTTGTGTTTTTAAATAATTCACCATTTACTGAGATTATATGAGTGTGCCTCGGGTCTCTATAGCTTGTAAGACCCTAACTAGCAATTAAGTTTAACAAATATGCATCAAATGTTTTATTTAGTTTATTTTATTGTTACATATTTTATTTGATGCCATTTTAAGCTGTGTGTGTCTGCTCAAGACTTACATACTTATTGTCATATAAACATAATATTTACCTTGAGATTTCTTTGCACTGTAATAAAATAGTTCTTGTACTCTTACTGGCAAGCTAAGTGTTTGAAACCCTTGTAACTAATTATAGAACAGTGCTCCTGATAGGATATGGTAAGGTATGAGAAATGCTTTTATGTAAATAACATGATAGGTTTCTATTGGTGGACTATAGATATTGAAATTTATTAAAATGCCATTAAGCATAAGATTTATGTTTTGGGATTGCCCAATGGATGAGCTATTTTATTACAAAATATTTTTGGTACTCTGGTAATTTACCCATCACCCACTCCTTGGAGCAGATGCTTCCTAAATTTCACAATATAATAAACAATGTAACAGAGAAGGTCTTGAGTAATTTCTGACTATGTTATTCTGTCAGACTGACTTTTAATTGGCAGTGGCTAACATTTATCGATTAAATTTATAGATACCAAACCATAGATCCTTAAATATAATAATACATTTCAATATAAGGATAACAGCATATAGTTTTTACTAGTTACTATGTATAGTTCTAATATATGCTCATCTCATTTAATCTTCACATGTCCTAGAACGAGTTGTTATAGGCTCCATTTTAGAGTCATTTTAATAAATACTTAGAGAAAAAAGTCATACCTTTAGTTAGTGATAAACTTGGAATTCAAATGCATGTGAGTCTAAAGGATTGCTCTTAATCATTGTTGTATGCTACCTACCTTAAAGCTTTTTAAAATACTTTGGGGTTTATGAAAGGAAGAGCTCTGTATTAAATCCCTTTTAAAAAGTATTTACACTTGGGATTATTCTTTCTTGAGGACTCTTCAAGCAGTGATTACCTGCATGATTGAAACTATTTAGATGTTGTTAGCTTCTAACTAACTTTTCCCTATTGTAGTAGATTCAGTTTTATATTCTTCAGAGCACTAACTCTGAAGAATTTTTTCAAAAAAGTCCTGAAATCTAGAAGTTTGAAAAATATTTTGATAATATAACACTTCTTAAATATTCACCATGCACATGTTTTTAAAAATTAAAGGATCTTATAGTAAGAAAACATTTAATTTTGTTTATCTCAGCACTTCCAATTTAATCTGTTTTTGTTTAATTTATGGAAATTCTTAGGTAATATTTTCTTAGAGATACAATGACAAATGTATGTTAAATTTGTTTATTTAAGGTTAAAAAGGAAGGGGAAGAAAGCCCTGGGGTAGTTTCCCATGTAAAATGTAATTCTCTAAAAATACACAGCTTTATTTCCAAATGGATACACTGTATAAAAAAAATAGATCGATAGATATCCTTTAAAATCTCTCTATTGAAAACTTCAAGAAATTAAAAATAGTGATAAAAGAAAAAAAAACCCATTCATATTCTACATAAGAAAAATTTTCATTTGTAAGATGTGCTTTAAGTTTTTAAAAATAAGTACAGCTATTTATTTTCAAGTGACAATATATGTAACTTTTCTATTAAGGCTTCATGTGATGAATGATGTATAGATATAAAATAGTCATTACTCCTCTTTTAAAATCATATTTCTCCTCCTTATCTAAAATAACATGGATGTGAGGTGACCACATGAGTTAAATTACCAAAGGCACTATATACCATAAGTGGAATAGAGTGTTATTAAACAAACCCAAAAGGATATTTCCTTCTGCAGTCTCTTGTCAGCTCCAATGTCTCTCTCTGTTGCTTCTCCTTTTCTGCCCTTTCTCAAATCAATTCATTTCTATGCAAATGCTTGCATCTCTGTATGGAGGATATGTGATAAGAAACCAGACTTTTTCTATAGACAGGCTGCTTATTGAGTAATTCATCCATCATTTACTCAAACAGAAAATCTATGACTACCATCATTTATTCATTCCCAAGGGTGTTTTCCCACCTGAGGCAAGGACACTATTTTAATTTTGCTTTAGAGCTAGTGGGCACATCTCTGCTCTATCATGGTCAACAGCCCCACTTTGCATGTAATGTTCCAGGGGCAATCTTACTTGAGAGACTTCAAAATATTCTTTTGTCACAGAATGCCACTCATCTTCCATGTTCTCTGATTTACCCAATCTTAGCCATCTTTTTGAAGATGCAGCTTCCTTGGCTGCTGCAACGCATCTTTATTCTGTTAATCTATATCAGACCAGCTGTCACTTAAAAGTTCACCTTTGTCTTATAGTTTTCCTGAAACAAATGATAAATATCTTGAGCACAGATACTACTTCTAACATGTATTCTGTTCTCAACACTACAGTATTCTCAGCCCATAATAGATATCCACTAAAGATTTGCTGAATTGGAATTATTGAGGTTATTAAGAGAGATAAGTTACAGTGGGAGGAGGGTTACCTTAGTGAGAGGGAAGACCCAAAGTAAAATAATGAAGACCTGTTAAATTCATGAAGTTACATTATCTCATAAATGTATGACATCAAAGAATGTGAGAATTTCTGGTTGTACAGTCTATTAGGAGCCTAGAAAGTTTCTAATAGGAGGATCAGATGAGTTAGTAAAATATATTGTATTTCAATCACAATTCTGTCTTACAAAAAATAGCCCTGTTTTTGTTTTGTTTTGCATCTCAGATTCTACTATAGTTAATGCTCCTTTCAAATCAGTTATTTTTAAAATGCTCACAACCTAATTCTTTATATGTCTAAAACAGTGTATCAAGCAGTTTTACTATTTGGTTAAATAGTATACTTTAAAATCGCAATTTAAAAACCTTTTCTGTGTATCCTCAAGATATGTCTATAGAGGTAAATGAATTACTTACAACTCTAGTTAAGTGAACAGGCATTATTATTTATTCCTTCTACACATATTAAGCTAGGCATTGGGTATGAAAAAGTAAGCACAGAGATTTAGTCCCTTCCTTCTGGAGATTATAATTCTGTAAAGAATATATATAATAAATGATCAATCAAAAAAAAAGAATGAAATCAAAAAGGAATATATAAAAAGAAAAAAACAAGAAAAAGTAATAACCAATCAGCAATATAATTACAAACTATAATAAATCCAGTGAAAGGAGAGTGAGGTGCTAAGAGATTAAATAGGGGAAACCTGTTTTGGATTATAGTGTTTTTCTAAGAGACTTATTTTAGGAGGTGACATTTAAGCTAAGACAAAAGATGAGAAAGAACCATTGTATGAATGAAAGAACATTCCAAATTGAAGGGGGAAAAAAGTCTGTTAAAGAGAACCTAAACCAGGAAAGGATGTTTAGTATATAAAGCAAAGGGGAATAAGGAACAGAATAAAGCTAGAGAAATTGGCAGAGGCCAAATTGTAAGAGGATAATAGGCTAGGATAAGTACAATGGGGAGCCATTAAAGACTCTCAAGCAGGGAAGGAACAATGTTAGTTTAAGTTTTAAAAAGATAACAAGCTGCTATGTGGAAAGTATTAGAAAGGAACAAATATGGAACAGACTTCATGTTCTTGAAAACTTTCTCCATATAATGGAGAGGGTTCTCAGTGACAGTCATGGGCCCATATACTTCAGATTCAGCATCCATAAATCAAATGTCACAGAAGAGCCAATTAACCCCTTCCAGTTCCACCTCTGCTCTAGCACCCAATTGACACCTCCATCAATGTCATGTAATTGCGGCAACAGTGGATAAGAACTCTTGATTTGTTTCCCTTAATTTTATTCTTTCTTGATTTTCATAATACCACTGTCTACTCAATTATTGTCATTCTTCTATATATTTCTATTCTTTATACTCTGAGTACCCTATGCTGACACATTAAATATTAATGCTTTTCCACCTCAACCCACTTTTGCCATGCTCATTTTCAGTGTTTTTCTCTGAGTATGCACATCTATTTTCACAACTTTAAATTTTCTCATATTTACTCAGTGAAATACTGTCAAGTACCAGGAACTATTCTAGGCACTATGGATATAATTAACTAAACATTCATTTAAATCTATCTATCCATCTACCTATCTACCATCTATCTACCTATCTACCTAATCTTTTCATCTACTGATGCCTCTCAAATCTAGATCTCTAGCCTACAACTCTCTCATAAGAGGTTCTGTCTACTGGGCTTCAGACTTATATATCCAGCTTCTTGCTATGTTTGCCTAAACATCACACAGACACTGCTTAACTCAAGATAGCCACACAAAAATCCTCTTTTTCCTTAAATGTGTTCTTCCTCATTTTCCATCTCAGCAGTTGGTACAGCCATCCATTCAGACCCCAGGGAGAAATTTTTCTTTCCTCCCTCTCTTTCACTTTTCACCCTTCAATCGGTCACCAATATTTTCAGTCAAAATTAATTTTGAAGTTAATTCAAGCCTCCATCATCTATTGCTGTTCTATTGCTATAATTTCCAGACTTGTTTTCCTGATTCCAATTTCCTTTCCTTTAAATCAGACTTCTTCATCACTGCCAGAGGGCTCCATCTAAAAGGCCCTGACGGTCCAGTGGTTAAGGCTCCATACTTCCACAGCAGGGGGCGTGGGTTCTATCCCTGGTCAGGGAACTAAGATCCTGCATGCCACTCGGTGTGGCCAAAAAAATTTTTTTTTAATCTTAAAAAAAAAAAGGGTGGGGGCAGATCTGATTACCCTATTCCTCCTCTTAAAACTATTATTTCATCATAATAATTCAAGTAACTTAGTATGACATAGGTTATCTGACCACCACCTCTACCTCCTCTCCACATCTAGCCTCATTTCTTCCCAACTGCCCTCAAGCATTTTATGCTCAACATTTTCTCCTGACATTGCCTGGGCTTAGGATTTTTTACTTTCCATTACCCCTTCTTTATCTGAAGAACAATTTATCATGCTTTAAGACAGTTTCTTCCCAGAAGGCTTTTTTGAAACTTTGAGTGTGGATTAGATGCTTCTCCTCTGTGCACCTATTTATGTATTCATTCACTCATTCACTTATAACATCCTTTACTTACTCTTCTGTCTGCTAGTACTTGACACCTGCCCATGTGTTATTTTTCTTGATAGGACTTATGAGCCATGAGAGGGAAGGAACCATGTCTTATTTATCTTCCTCTTTCTAGCACTAATTTAGTGCCTTACACAACATATGTTTATTTAGTGAGTGAATAATTTACATCTTCTCTTTCACACTTAAATATTTCAAACAAATATCCATACACACTCTATTATAATGATAGTGTGTGTTCGAATAGCACCTTTAAATTTATGAAATGCTTTTACATTTATCATGTTTGATCCAAGTCACTCTATAAAGAGCATTAATAGGTTTTGATATTCCCATTTTAGTAACAGGGAAAGTTGAAGTTCAGAGAGTTTTATTCAAGGTCAAACAGCTAGTGATGAACTATAACTCTGAATATAATTTTTTGCCAACAGACCACACTGCCTACTCACTGTAGTGGGAACACAGCCTCCTTGATCTCCTCTTTCTGAAACATGCTAAACACATTTCCTAACCCAGGAGAGCCTAACCTGGTGAATGCAGACACCTTTGTTCAAGTGAGCCTGACCTTTTTCCCTTGAGCTCCAGACCTGTATTTCTAGCTACCTGCTTAATGTCTCTCTCCTTGGATGTGCCACACCACTTCAAAAGCAACATGTCTAAATTAAAATATATCTTTCCTCTGCTCCCACAGCCTCTGACTCCCACCCAAACTAGTTTGTCCTTCAAATTGTATGATTTCTGTCAATGCTATTTTGTCTTCAGGGTTTGGAAATTAATGTTACAGATGTATCTAGCTATTCATCTCTTGAAAATAAGCCTCTTTACTGATAAATTGTCATTATTTATTGAAAACCTTCCAGGCTATCATTCATCCCTTCAGGGCCTTACTGAACAGAGACATTTTAGAGAATTAAATATGGCATACTGAAAATAGTACTCTCCCCTTTGCATAATTAGATTTAGGCATAAAAACATTTCAGTGACAACCTAAACTGATAAAAGGTGAAAATCTCTAACAATGAAGAGATTACTTTCATTATTTCAATGACTTTTTAAGTGAAAAGTATGGTACTATTATCTTTCATCTTGTTTTTATTTCAGTTAATTTTCTTTATAATGAGGAGGGCAATGATGCCATCTGTTTTATTTCTATTTATCCCTATTTTTTGCTCCATGTGTGTCAGTCATTTAGCTACACTAATGGAAGCAGGGCAAAAGAGATTCCCTTCTGGATTTACCAAGTTTTGTAGTGGTGAGTCAGCTCTTCCTGTATTCTAACAGCTTTCTTGTTATTTTAACATCTGCTTAAAACCATTCAATAGATTAAAATGTAATTATTAACCTAAAATTATCTTTAAAAAACCAGAAAGTTTAAAGTAAGTTCAAAATGTAAATCAAGTAACCAACTCAGTAAAGCACACCTAAAATATATTGCTGTGTAAGTAAGGCATAAACTATATGAATCAAATTGTTCTTAAGTGGTCTTTGAGTTAGATTTTAGAAATAAAATCTGAAAATCACCTCAGTGGCTAAAATTGAAGAGAGAAGGCTGAAGATTCTAGGGCAGGATTTCTCATAACCTGGGTCAGATAGACATTGTGATGTAGCACACAGATCCCATTCATGGAAGAACTTGTCGCCCCAGCTGTTGGGAGGGCTGTCATCAACAGGCTTTAGCCATCAGTCCCTTCAGAGATTTCCTCGGCTGCATGGAGGCCTACAGCCACTGCTTCCTGAGAAACACATTCAATTTGACTGATCAATACAGAAGGGCCCAACTCCTGACAGGACTGAAGGGCCATTCTAGCGCCTGAGTGTGATCACTCCCATATGATTCTGATTGGCTGAAGCTCTGTTGGTTCTGCATCACAGCTCAGCTTCTCCCTCTGCCCTATCTTCCATCTTTACCTTCCTTTTCATAGATACTGCTTCCTAGCAAATACCCTGCATACTAAACTGTCGACTTCCCCCATCACAACCCAACGTGGAACACAGGGCTCCAAGGAATCTGTGAGCCCTCTCAGTTTACATGTACATTTTTAAATTTTGTATGTATATGTGAATTTTCCTGATAGAGTTTTTTCCTAGGTGGCCTTTGTATCAAAAAATATAAGCACGATTGTTCTAGTGTGTTGAAGATCATCTGATTACCAAGAAAAGACAAAATGTGCCAGTTTTAGCCTTTAAATTAATTCTAAGAAATTCTGCACAACTATTGCACACATATCACTCATTCAATATCTCTTACATTATGAATGGGCAAAAATGAAAATAAATCAATGAATGCTTAAAAGGCAAATACCACCCTGCTAGGGTAAAAAGAGAAATGATACACCTTGAAAAAACAGAAGACTATTTTTTGTGACCAGGAGACTGTTTCAGGCCACCATTTTCAATTTTATAATTTTTTAAAAGGATAGATGAAAAAACACCAAGGTAATGATGTCCCCTGAAAAAAAAATTTAAAGGATTGTGATACACTTTTGAAATTGTGTGCATGAGCTCTTGCCTAGAGCCCTGCTGAATCTTTTTTCAAATTCATAAAGAAAGTCCCTCAGGATATTTCACAGTGTGAGGATACACAGTCTCCTTTCCTGACAGGTCATTATTGAATATCATGCTGGGTTTGAGTACAGGGCTGGTGAGAGGCTTCTCTCCCTGCTTCTTCTGTAAATGTATGTGAGATTCAAGCTTTGGAATCTTAAATGTCCACGAGAGCTCAAAAGGTACCTGGTGATTGATTTGCCCTACAGGACAGAGCTGACACAAGAATTGCAGTTGAGTTCAGCAGGATTGCAATCAGAGTCCTTGGCAAAAGTCACATTGTATGAGGTAGACCATCATGTGGTTAAGACCACCTGCTGCAGTTTTTATGACTCAGTTTTTTCGATGCAGTTTTTTTTCATGTACTGGGTAAGGTTTTTGTGTTTCCCTTTTTAAATTTTGTAATTAAAAGCAATGTCTTCAAAAGGAAAAGTTTAACAGCAAAAGAACATATCTGACTAAAGAATGGAAACCAATATAGGGTAAGTAAAACCATAGGGAGGCATATGCTGTGTGTCTAATTAGTCTACAGCCTTCTAAGTTGAGATACATCATAGGAGAGATTGTGCTTGGAGCAAAGCTCCTTCCTTTAATAACAGCATACTTTTCAATCATTAAAATATTAAAGTCCTAGAAAATGTTACACCACACAATTCATGATTTCACTTTATATAGTTACGAAGTCTCTGGGAAAAAAAAGTATATTTTTAAATTCACATTGTTTTAATAAATTTAATAACTTTTTTCCTCCTACTTTGCTCATTGTAAGAAAAATTTAAAATACAAAAAATATAAAGAAGTGAATGAAAATCACTTAAAACCTCACTACACAAAAGGGCACAATCCAGACTACTGAAAATGCACTACTAGACCCCGAGGTAGCCTAAATCCACTAAAGTTGTTATAAAATGTCAAAGAAATTTTAAATTGTTGAAAGCCAACAAAAATTTAGGTTAACTAAATTTTGAAATAAATTAACCACATTTTTTCAGAGTTACCTCACATTATTTTTTGTTTGTTTAATATGCAGCAAGCACAGGTAAGCAAAGATAGTTGTCTCAGAGAATTGATTTAAACTGAAACAAAAGCTAATCAAAACCAGATAACAAAAATGATTCTAAGGGTTTCGGTGTAAACATTCAAATTCAAAATCAAACTCTATTGACATTTCAGTCATATTTGAAGTTTATTAAAATCTTCATGGAGCTTCTTTACATTTGCCAGTAATATTTCTTGCTAAGTTTTGATCCCTAATATTGGTCTGGACAGGGAAGAATATGAGGACTCTGTGCCCAAAGCTCTTAAGTCTTGAAAAATTATAACCAAACCTTCTATACCTGATGGCTATGTGCTTCATTCCTAATATTGAAGGGGGTTTTGTGTGACTTTTTGTTTCATTTTGGTTTTGCTTTTTACCCTTAGTGTTGGTTTTTATTTACAGAAATGAATATTCAGAAGTTTAATCTTTAAAAAGTCAACTAATTAAATTTATAATTATAAAAACTTAGTTCATTTTTAGGCTTTTAATCTTAAAGTTTACTTTAAGTTTACTTTCAAGCTCAGTTTATTTACCTTATTCTACTTATAGGACTAGAAAATTCTCAAATTGTTTCAAAGGCCTTTCAGTATTTCCTAGTCCCATTTACAAGCTTAGTTATAAACATTTTAGCATTTTAAATCAAAGTTAAAAATTTTAATTTATTTTCTTATACTTTTGTTTTCTGACTACAATTTCCCAACTGCTAAATACTTTTTATAAAGCTAATAAAGTAAATTTATAAACAAGAATTCTCTTAAATATTATTTTTAAAAATCTAGTCAGGTCTCGACAATAACCAAAAAACCATAAGCCTAAAATGGTTGGTTAATTAGGCATCTTAATATGAAAATACAGGGTTTTAAAATGAAATAACATAGTTGACCCCCTGGGATTCTAGTTTTCCAATTTTCTTCAACACTAAAGGGACCAATAATAAATGTGCACCTAATTTTTACTAAAGAATATTAATGCTATGAGTTTTTAATCTCTTAAATGTTTCTCTATTCAATTTTAAATCTTTCTGGCATTGAAAAATGCTTTGCCCTCCGTTCCTATTACTATTCTTCAAACTTGGAAGGTAAACTCTCCAAACCTACCATATTTATATATCAACTACATTTTAACCATGTCGTTGGATTCATCTACATCTATAGCTCCCACCTGGCTTGATTGGATTTTGCATTTCTTTTATCTCTGGAGGGCTGGCATGTAGACCTCGGCCTGTGGGATCACAGGAGGCTAAGCAACCCAAGCTGGGCAGCACAGTCAGGTCTATTCCTAGGCCCACCCCAAGTAGAAGGGATGAACTTGAGGGCCCATCAGAATCTTACCAAGTAGGGGGATGTGGAGCCTAGCCCTGAGTGGCAGAGGCCGGCTCTCAGCTTTCATATGCCCTCAGTCAACCACTCCAGGGACAGCTTCCTGTTCGAGTCCGACAAAGGGGGGAAAAAAACAGCAACTTACTTCTGGAGATAAGTAAATACAGTTGCTCCCCAAAGCAAAACATTTTTCTATTTGAATGGAAAGAAACTGCATTATTTCGTATACTTCCTAAGACTATACAACTCTTGGGATATTAAAATATTTGGCTCAATTTGGCTCAAATGTTTCTTTGTACTCTATTAGGCCCAATGTATAATGTGTTTCCTCAGAAATAAGCATTTCCCATTTCTCTGATGTTGATGCTATACGAAGAGAGATAACAAAATATGACTGTCAGGATAGCCTTGCCTAGAACAGTCCATGCTGAGTTCCTTTCTTGTTTGAATAGACTACTAATTCAACACAGGTAGCTTCTAGGAGGGAGGTGGACTCAAAGAGGATAATAACATAGTTTTTACATTAGGATTTGAGATTCTCAGAGTTTGGGGTGGCTAATTGCTGGGAACTTTTTGACCCTGCATTGTGATAAATTATCCTGAAGATGAGATACAATATTGGTGGCAGCAGCACCAGCAGAAAACATAAAACTAGGGTTGCACAGCTTTTGGAAAGCCTCCTATTAATAGCTTCTTATTATCATCATCTTCTAAAATAGCATCTCACTTGCATATTAAACAGAGAAATAGTCCTTACAAATATGCTTTCTCCCATTTTTCTTGAAACACGTGTCTCTTTTGGTATATCTTTCATTATCTTTCATTCATCAATATTTGATAGAATACAGATAAATATTTCTCTTTTACCAGAAAAAACAAATAGTCCATGCTTAATGATAAATGGCAACTGACAATCCAACTCTGGGAAAAGTAGACGATAAGGTTCCATGGAGTCGGAACTAACTTGGAAAGTATACATCCCTCTTAACAAAGGACCCATCATGCAGCTCTAGACAACACTTCTCATGTTGGACTACAAACTCGACATTGTCAAAGATTTGGATCTTTATGTAAAATTGCCCTATTTCAAATCATTAGTTCAAATTTTCAAAGAACTGTATTCAGGTTAAACCAAACACACCAGTAAGATTTATTAGGTCCTAAGTAGCTAGTTTGCCTTTGATTGCTAGTTTGTCTGATTCAATGTGCTACAGCCTTTCTAACACGCATTATCTTACTGCCAGGAGAGTCCACTTGCCTGAGTTTGTAAAATTCTGTAGCAGTCATTTCTCTAAGTTGGGATTTCAGCTTTCATGCTTTTGCTAAAACTCAAACCTTCTTCTCTCAGATAGTATAATAAATCATTTTAAGCTAATATAAATAATCTTATGCCTCATTATCAATAATTGGAAAGTCCTTCCCTCATTCTCTGATTGGCTAATTTTAATTTCCCATCCTTTAATACCCAGATCAAATGTCACCTCCTCTGTGAAGGGTTTTTAACATCAACATTAAGCATTTTTTTCTTCTTCTCCCCACACTCAGAGACTCTATATATCACCTCAACTATGGCATATTGCCATGAAATTAACATGTCCCGATCAGCCTACTAGTCCAAGGAGGAATAAAAACATGTGGAGCAGACCTGAACTCAACCTCAGCTTGAAGCCAAATCAGGCTGAACTCAGGCAAAATGAGCCTGCTCCAACCAATCTGCAGAAAGGTGACTGATGAAAAAGTTATTTTACATTTCTGTGTAATTTGTTATATAGCAGTATTATGGCAATAACTAACTAGTACACTTTATCATAATGGTTAAGGGATCTTTTGAGAGCATTGTGTTCCTGGATATGTGAACACTAAAAGAAAAGTCTAATTTTCAGAGAAGAGAAGAAAAGGAAACCAAAAATACTTTCCTCTTAATAATTTTACTTGAAGTTACTCTGAGAAGAAATAACTGCTCATTTTGAGCAGATATATAAGTAATCCTTGAAGTGCGTAAGGTTACTACTTATTACTCTGAAAGGAGTATTCACAATTTAAAAAAAAAATCTGACAATCGTTACTCACTTTCCAGATTGAACAAACACCTTTAAAAGTATGTAATTCCATCATGCAGTACACATTTTTGAGCCCCATACTAAACACTAAATATAAAATGAAATAAAGAGATCCAGAAATATGTTGTCGGGTACAGAGGAGATCATGAGTTCAGTTAAGTAATGTCCATGAATAGATTTTGAGTAAGCTTTGGCTATATGAATTTAGAGCACAGAATGTGACTGGGTATCTTTAGTAGTCAAGTAGTAGCTGAAGGCAAGGGTTGGACATCGTCTTCCAGGAAGAAACTATAGAGGAGAGGAAGATAAAGCTGAGGATAGAACTCTGGATAACACTAATATTTAAATGTTGGGCAAAAGAAGGTGAACACATAAATGTGAGCAAAGACTGCCACAGAAATAAAAGGAAATCTGGAATAATTAGTGTCATGAAAACCAAAGAAGGAGAAAATTTCAATTAGGAGTAGTCAACAGTGTCAAATATTTAAGAGAACATGGCTATAACAAGGGCAAATTTTCACTCGATTTGGAATTAGGAATTCATAGATGATTTCAATTACTGAAACTTCAGAAGAAAGAAAGGCAACAAGTCATATTACAGTGGGTTGAAGACTGAATGGACTGTTTAACAGCAAAGACTTCCAGTGCAGATAGCATTTCTGTAAGTTTGACTATGAATGGAACTGGGATTAAAATGCATCTGTTTAAATCTTACTTTGCCCTCACTTGTTCATGAATATTCTATTGAGTTATCTTTAGTGTCTTGATACATACTTAAAATTTTTATTTTGTTTCTATACTATATTTTTTTAAAGTATTTTTTATATAGACAATAGCAGTTTTTTGGAGAAATTCCTATAATTATCAGAATCACTCCATATTGCATCATATCTAAAGAACCTCATGCAAATTCCTGGGTCTACACTTAGTAAAATGTATGTTCTTAGATAAGTTACCTAAATTTTCTAAGCCTCCATTTCCTCAGATGATAAAAAAGCTAATACTTTCCACCTCATTGATTGTATGTAAGGATTAGATAAAATACAAAAATCTCATAGGACTAACACTAAGTAAATACTTAATAAATGGTGACTGTCATTATCATTGTTATTATTAATATTAACATAGTGCAAAGATCATTATGCAACATTTGCTTACATTTTAGAGTCATAGAGTGAATGATTTTCTTTGGTAAGAGTAGCAGTGGAAATCACAGTCACCTAGACAAAGGTACAGATTATTATTTTTTCACAGACAAGAAAGTAAGAAGATATAATTTAATGAGTAAAATAATTAGTATTTTAGTTTGGATAAAAACAGAGCAAGTGAACGTTTAATTTTAATTATTTAATAGCAATACAAATTGACTGAGTATTTTTCCTATTAAAATTATTTGCTTTATTAATTGAAAACTCTTTTAAAATTTTATTTTATTATGGTAAGAACATTTAGAAAGAGATCTGCCATCTTAACAAATTTTTTAGTGACAATAAAATACTAGTAATTGTAGGGACAATGTTGTACAGCAAATATCTAGAACTTATTTATCTTGCATAAGTGAGACTTTATGCCTGTTGATTAGCAACACCCTCAGTTTCTCATGCCCCAGCCTCTGGCAAGCACCATTCTACCCTCTGATTCTATGAGTTTAACGATATTTGATACTTCATATAAGTGGAATCAGGCAGTATTTGTCATTCTTGCACTGGCTTATTTCAGTTAGTAAAATGTCCTCAAGATTCATCCATGTTGTTGCATATTGCAGGATTTCCTTCATTTTTAAGACCAAATAATATTCCATTGCATGTGTATACCTCACTTTCCTTATCTATTCATCCATTCATGAATATATATGTTGTTCTCACACCTTGGCTATTGTGCTTCAGTGAACATTGGCATGCAAAACATTGGAAAGATTCTGATTTTTTTTTTTTTTTTTGGTGGGGGCAGGGGTAAACACCCAGAAGTGAGATTGTTAAATCATGTGGTAGTTCTATTTTTAACTTTTTGAAGAATCACTATACAGTTGTCCATAGTGGCTGCATCATTTTACATTCCCATCAAGGGTGTGCAAGGGTTTTCATGTCTCTGCATACTCGCCAAAATTTGTCTTTTTTTTTTTAATATTTGCCATCCTAACAGATGTGAGGTGATACATCATTGTGGTTTTGATTTGCATTCCCCTGATGACTAGTGCATTGAATATTTTTTCATATACCTGTTGGCCATTTGGATGTTTTCTTTGGATAAATGTCTACTCAAGTCTTAGCCCATTTTTTAATCAGGTTATTTATTTATTTATTACTATTGAATTATAGGAGTTCCTTATATATTTTGGAAATTAATCCCTTATCCAATATAATGTTTGTGAATATTTTCTCCCATTCATTGCCTTTTCGCTTTGCTGATTGTTTCTTTTGCTGTGCAGAAGGTTTCTAGTTTGATGTAGTTCAACTTTTAATTTTTGCTTTGTTATCTGTGGTTTTGGTGTCATCTCCATGAAATCATTGCCAAGACCAATGTCATGAAGGTTTTTCCTGTCTTTTCTTTTAGGAATTTTACAGTTTCAGGTTTTACATTTAGGTCTTTAATCTATTTTGAGTTGACTTTTGTGTATGATGTAAGATGAGTCAAATTTCATTCTTTTGCCTATGAATATCCAGTTTTCCCAGTACCATTTGTTGAAGAGACAATCCTTTCCCCGTTGTGCATTTCTGCCTCTCTTGTCAAAGATCAATCAACCATGTATGCATGGATTCATTTCTGGGCTGTCTATTCTGTTTTGTTGGTCTATATGTCTGTCTTTATGCTAGTGCCATACTGTTTTGGTTATTGTGGTTTTATGATATAGCTTGAAATCAGGAGCTGTGATGTCTCCAACTTTGTTCTTCTTTCCCAAGATTTTCTTTGCTATTCAGAATCTTTGTGGTTCAATATGAATTTTAGGATTTTTTTCTATTTCTGTTAAAAAATTTTAAAAAACCTGCCATTGGGATTTTGATAGGGATTGCATTAAATCTGGACCACTAAGTAGTATGGATATCTCAACAATATTGTCTTATCCATGAACACAAGACATCTTTCCTTTTTTTTTTTTGGTATATTCTTTAATTTCTTTCATCAGTGTTTTGTAATTTTCAGTGTTTAAGTCTTTTACTTCCTTAATTAAGTTTATCCCTAAGCATTTTATTCTTTTTGGTAGTATTGTAAATGAAACTGTTTTCCTAGTTTCCTTTTCAGATAGTTCATTTTTAATGTATAATATACTACTGATTTTTGTATGTTGATTTTGTATCCCACCACTTGACTGAATTAGTTTATTAGTTCTAACATTTTTTGTGGAGTCTTTGGGTTTTTCTATGTACAAGAGCATGTCATCTGCAAACAGGGACAATTTTACTTCTTTTTTCCATCTTAGGTGAATTTTGTTTCTTTTTCTTGCCTAGTTGCTCTGGCTAGGACTTCTGGTACTATGTTGAATAGAAGTGTCAAGAGTGATCAACCTGATCTTAGAGAAAAAGTTTTCAGTTTTTCCCCATTGTTTTCAATATTAGCTGTAAGCTTTTCATATACAGCCTTTATTAACAGGACATTTTTAAGGCACATTTAGATAATACTTAGAACAAAGAGAAAACTTGAAATTCTCCTAAATTATCCTCTGATTATTACTGATTAATAACTTGCATACATTTTTAATCTAAAGATAGAATCAGTCCTTGTATTGATTTTTTTTTCCCAAAGGCTAAAGCAAGATTTTAAAAAAACAGATAAGAGGCACCAGTCCCAATTTAACTAGAGATGGAAATGAAAACTGTGCTCTGCAAAAGGGCTTAGACTATAAAGTTACTAGCAGGTGCAAATATGAGGGCAAGCAGTTTTCTGGCATCATTCATTTCAATTCAATACTATATTAGTTAAATATTCTTTATACACTCTTTTAAGTAACATTTTCTTGTTTTAAACATTGATGCCTGTGTTTGTTTTCTATTGCTGTATAAACAATCTTAGCCACTTAAAAATATACATTTATTATCTCACAATTTCCATGGGTCAGGAGTCAGGGCACAGCTCAACTGCGTCCTCTGTTCAGGCTCTTACAAAGCTGCAATCCAAGTATCAGCAGGGACTGCAGTCTCATCAGAGGCTCAATTGTAAGTCTTAGTTTTCAACATATCTACAAATATTAAATTGTATTCTTTTTGATTAGTTGTGGTTTTTAGGAATTTATAAAAATCTTTCATAAATTTTAAATATTACAATTATTATTGTTGTTAATGAGAGAGAAACTTAACAAAACCATCATGTTCAAAATCACCTAACTCTTTGAATTTGTATTTCTTTGTTTCTTTATTTCATCACCTTATTCTTCAGTCATTAAAGTTTTGTCACCACTTTATATTCTCAGTCCAATTTCCTACTCTACTTTGAAATTATTCAAGGGACAGAGTTTCCACTATTTCTTGAGAAGCTATTTGGCACTGTAAAATAGCTCACACTTAGGAATTTTTCTCCTTATTCTGTCTAGTTTTCCCTTTGCTCTGTCTTGTCTCATTACATCTCCACACCTTCCTGCAATATCACATTGTAGGCTTTTATCTAATTTTCAATGCACTGTCATCTGTTCATCCTTTTTTAGTTCTCCTGTTTATCAAGCAGTTCTTTCCCAAAGAATCACTTTGCTTTGGAATCTATGTGCCAGGTGTATGATACTAACTTGCAATGCTGCCAGATGAATCTTGTTTAATTTTCTTTTTAACCTTGCTTTAAATTTATAGAACAGCACATCAAAATGTGTTGAACAGCAGGAGTAAAACACTTTTTTTTTGTGGAGAAAAATAGAAAAGCACATATATAACCTATTTTATTTATACATAAACATAGAGCTGCTCTTCTACAGGTGGTTGTCTGCAGATGATTACCAAGAGGAAGGTACTAGAAGATAATGGAAATTAATATACTCAGCACAGCAGGAAGCATTTAGCCTTTTAGATATACTTTAGGAAGAATCTCTTAATGGATGTGCTTGCAAAGTGTGATTCTGAACAGCAAAGCAAAAGCTAGCATCACCAGTATTGAGACAATGTCCCACTTCATGCATCCAAATGCTAAAATCTAACAGATATAACTCTAACTCTTAAAATCACAAAATTCCTTTTATAAATTTCCAAACATAGGGAAGAGTATTCTCTGGAAGAATGAGAAATTTTTTTCTGTTTGTTTTCATCTGAAACCTATTTTATATAATATTAGCCTTTGAAAATACCTTTATGCATACACATTTGAATAGTTTAAAATTTTTTTAACTTAATAAATAGCTATCTGATACAATTCCCTTTTGTTTAAAACCTGAATATTTTTAAAGTTGACAGTAATAAAAAGAACTAAATCTTATTTGTTATAAAGGCAAGAGTTTAAATATAATGCCTGGTGCCAAAAATCAGGTAAATTGGTCAAAATAAAAAAATATATATATATAGTGTGTATGTTTTCTCCAATGCCTGGTAATAATATTCAAGGACAATATGACCAATTTAATTAGGAATATGTTATAGTAAAACAGAATCTAATAAATTTTTATCCAAGAAAATAAATGTTCTCTGTCATGATTTTGGCAAGTTTATCCAGATCTGTTTAAATACTCCCAATGACTCAGATTCCCTTACTTCACAAGACCATTTCTTATAGTGTTGGGTTGTTCTATTTTTATATCTTATAAAATTTTATTTTTATAGAGAATAAAACTGCCTCTGTAGACAATCTATTCGTTGGCCCTACTTTCACCTTGGAACTATTAGTTATATACCTGTTTCTTACACATTACCTTCCTACAAATGTTTAAAAATTATTTTAACAAAAGAAATGTTCAAGTTAAATTCTAGAATTTTCTCCAGTAATTTCCAATATGCACACAATCTTCTGCACACAATCTAGTTGGCCATTACCCTGATTATGAGTAGAGCTTAAAATCATGCACAGTTGCATAGGCTAAGATTGCAATGCATATTCTTTTATGTTTTTGTTCTGTCAACTAAAACCTTATTTTACTTTCTGATATAAAGCTCTCAAGATATGTCTTTTGATTGTGAAATTTATTCTTGACATTTTTATAACCTTTGTGCTGAATTTATTTAATTATTAGCTGTATAACTACTAGTGCCAAGCACTACCCCAGGTTCTGGAGATGTATTGCTGAGCACAGACACCCTGATGACCATACAGTCTCTAGAAACAGTCAAACATTAATAAAACAGTCACAACAATAAATATACAATTACAAACTGAGATAAATGCTCAAAAGAGAAAATCCAGTTTATTTCATGTGTTTATAGTTATTTTAATTTGTTTTTCTTGTTAGATTTGTTCTATACATCCACTTTGAGGATGTTTTTGAATCTGTATTATTTTATCCAAATTGTTAGTTATTTCTCTTAGCTTTTTTTATTAATAAGCATATGTATTCCCATATGTCTTTAGGCAAATCATTTACCCATATTTACTTAAATAAAGATAATCACTTTATTAGAAAAATAAAATCAGTTTGAAAATCAGTTTCCATATCTAGTTAAAGAAAGATAAACACATTGTCCCAGCCTTCAGCACAAGGCTATGATGAGGATTAAATGAGAGCTCACAAATGAGCTCTTTGTGAACTATAAAATGCTATGCAATGTCAGGCATTATTTTTTTTTTTTTTAAAGATTTCTTGATTGATTGATTGATTGCTATGTTGGGTCTTCGTTTCTGTGCTAGGGCTTTCTCTAGTTGCGGCAAGCGGGGGCCACTCTTCACCGCGGTACGCGGGCCTCTCATTATCGTGGCCTCTCCTGTTGCGGAGCACAGGCTCCAGACGCGCAGGCTCAGTAGTTGTGGCCCACGGGCCCAGCTGCTCCGCGGCATATAGGATCTTCCCAGACCAGGGCGCGAACCTGTGTCCCCTGCATTAGCAGGCAGATTCTCAACCACTGCGCCACCAGGGAAGCCCCAGGCATTATTATTATTCATCTGAGTTAATATACCAAAAACCAAAGAGCACCGTTTATGTAATTAAAGCTTGCATTAATCCATTAATCAATAAGCATTAGGTATATTTGCTCAACCAGTTAAAATGTACCCAAATGTGTTTGTATTTGGTCCAAGTTTCTCCCTTTTGGTCATAAAGACATTGTGACAGAGAGTCAAATGGCTTGTTGAAATCAAGGTATAAAATGTATATATTTCCCTGAATTTTCCATTTCATTCCTTTATCATTCATTCAGTTAGTTGGTTAGTCAAAACCAGTAAACATTATTTTGGACCTCTTCTTTCACATCCTTCTCAGTAGTTTCACAACTCGTCAAAGAATCAATGGGAAAAATTCCTGCAAGCTTTACTTACTCCACCTTCTCTTTTCAACTTTCTTTACTTTATCTAATGTTTTTAAATTTTTTATGCAAATAGATAAGCACAGTACATGTTTCTCCTTTTTAGACTCTTTAAATTTTGTTTCCAATTTCAAAGGTAGCTCTTCTTTTTCTTTCATTTAATAGTGACTGCAGGTGAATTCTTCTCAACGAGCAAGAGGTATGGTATCACACTGAGAAGATATGAGGATTAAACATAGCTTTTAAATAAACTTTCATCTATCTAGTTTTTTCTCTTGGAAAAGGTGAGTTATAAAAGGTGATTTTATCAATTTTTAATAAAAATTTATTTCTGATATATCCTGTAGCATCTATCATAATAATTACTCTCAAAAAATTAACATTCTTTGCTAATAATCATCCCTTGGACAGCAACAAATATATATTTAAAAAAAACCTAACATGTATTTTGACAAATGTCAAAGTTCTACTTATTGTCTCACTCAAAACTAAACTAAAATCATAGCATTAATTACAATGTTTGTGCTCTTTTAGCTGGAGAGTATCAAACTACTCTAGACGGGTAAAAAAAAGCAATCAAAACTTTGTAAACTAACAACCAACTTCAAATTCCATATTTTATCTAAATTGACATTTGTTGAATTTTTATTGTAGTGTGACTTGTATACACACAGTCATATTTAATGCTTCAAACGTAATTTTACCACTGGTTTAAAAATTCATTCACTCATTCTCCCTCCAAATATTTATTGATTGCCTACAACGCTCCATGTACTATTTTAGGCACTTGGAATATAGCATTAAACAAATTAGCAAGCAAATAAATATATAAAACTCCTTGCCCTGATGGAGCTTCCATTCCATCAGAGAGACACAGACAATTATAAATTAGCCAAATAAATTAGAAAAACATATATGCAAAAGTGGTAAATGCTATGAAGAAAAATAAAGCAGGTTGAGGAGGTGGAGAGTGTCTGAAGTGGGAAGGGGCAGGTTGTAATTTTAATTGTGACAGGATAAAGTAAGGTCACCATTGATCTCATTAAGAAAATGACATTTGAGCAAAACCTTAAAGAAAGTGAGAGAGTTAGCTATACAGATGATAGGAAGAGGAAGCTGCTAGAGCAGAGGCCCTAGGGTGGGGGCATTTTTGGCTTGAGGAGGGAGACTAGTGTGACTGGAGCCCCGGGGGGAGAGGAGCAGTGGAGGCGGGGTTAGAGACTTAAGGAGAGCAAAGTCATGGAAAGTCTTTTAGAACATTGCAAGAACTTTGGCTTTTACTCTGAGGGGCATGGGGAGTCAAGGAATAGTTATAATCAAAGGTTGTATTCATTTTCATTTCTACTGCAAAGGATTTCTCTGCCTGAAAACAGATTTAAGTGGGCATTGGTAGATACAGGAACACAATATTACAGACCATTGCAATAATGCCAATGAGATATGGTGATGACTTATACTAGGATAAAATCAGTGGAGGGGGGTGTCAGAAGTAATCACAGTCTAAGTGTTTTAAAATAATTCAAATACAGTAAAAAGTAAAAATAGTATTATGATGAACCTCATATACCCATCACCAATAAAGAAGAATTATCAATATTTTGCCATATTTACTTTATCCCTCTTTATCATTTTCTTCCTTACAAAGTGTTTTAAAGCCATTCTTAAATATCTTGTAATTTTCCCCCTAAGTGATTTAATAGCATTTCCCAAAACTACAGAGTTATTATGACCAGAAAAAGTAATGATATTCCTTAGTATTCTCTAATATCATAATCAGATTTCCATAATCAAACTTCATTCAGTTGTTTTAAAACGTATTTAAACAGTTGCTTTCTTGAAATCAAGATCTAAACAAATTTTTTACATGGCTTTTTGTTTTATTGTGTCTCTTAGATCTCGTTATTGTAGAACAGATGCCAGTTAACTTATTTTAAGTGAGTCTCTAGTAGACAACATGTAGTTGGATCATCCTTATAAAAAATTTATTCTGCCAGTTTTTGCCTTTTAATTGGACAGTTTAATCCATTTAAACTTAAAGTAATTAGGGATAAGAAAGAATCTCTGCCATTTGCTATTTGTTTTGGTTGTGTCTTTTTTGTTGTTTTTCATTTTCCTCCATTAGTGCCTTATTTGCGCTTATTTGATTCTTGATTCTTTATAGTGTACAATTTTTATTCTGTTTTCATTTCCTTTTCTTTTTTTAAGTTATTTTCTTATTGGTTTCCCTGAGGACTACAATTAATCTTTTAAACTTATTACAATCTATTTTGTACTAATACCACCTTATCTTCAATAGTGTACAAAATCTCTGCTCCTATACAGCTCTGTCCCTTCCCATTTATATCGCTGTTGTCACAAATTACATCTATATGCATTGTTGCCCATTAACATAGATTTTAAATTAATGTTTTATGCATTTGCCTTTTAAATCACATAGGGAAAGAAAAGGGAGTTGAAAAATACAATAATACTGGTTTTGTATTTGTTACGTAGTTACCTGTACCAGTGTTCTTTATGCTTCATATGACTTCACATGGCTGTCCAATGTCATTTTATTTCATCCTGAAGTACTTTCTTTAGCATTTCTTATAGGGCAAGTCTACCAGGGACTAACACCCTCAGCTTCTATTTTTCTGGAAATATCTTAATTTCTTCTTCATTTTTGAAAGATAGTTTTGCCACATATGGAATTCATTTTTTTCTTTCAGCACTTTAAATATGTTATTCCACTGCCTTCTGACCTTCATGGTTTCTGCTGATTAATTGGCTATTACTCTTATTAAGGATTCCTTGTATATGACAAATTGCTTCTCTCTTGCTTCTTTTAGGATTCTCTCTTTGTCTTTCAACAGTTTGATTATAAAATGCCTTGGTATAGATCTCTTTGTGTTTATCCTTCTTGGAATTTGCTGAGCTTCTTGGGTATAAAGGTTCATGTCTTTTATCAAATTTGGAAGGTTTTAGGCTATTATATTTTCAAATATTCTTTCTGACATTTGCTCTCTATTCTCTCTTTCTGGGACTCACATTATGTTTATGTTGGTACACTTGGTGGTGTTGCACAGGTATCTTAAATTCTGTTCATTTTTCTTCATTCTTTTTTCTTTCTGCTCCTCAGAGTGGATAATTTCAGTCTTCAAGTTTGCCAATTCTATTCTGCTTGCTCAAATATGCTGTTGAAAAGCTCAAGTGATTTCTTCATTTTAGTTAATATACTTTTCAGCTCTAGAAATGTTTTTTTATTTTTTATATTTTCTACCCCTTTATTGATATTCTCCATTTGTTAAGACATCTTTCTCCTAGCTTCCTTTAGCTCATTTATCATAGTTAACACTTAGTAAGTCTAATGTGTCTACTCCCTTAGGGACAGTTTCTATTAAATTCTCCTGTGAATAGATCATATTTTCCTGTTTCTTTGCATACTCTATAATTTTTGGTTGAAAACTGCACAATTTGTCGTATTATAATGTAGTAACTCTGGAGATTATATTATTCTTGTCCTCATGGTTTGTTTTTATTGCTATGTGTGTTATAGCTCTTTGTTTAATGACTTCTAAAGTATTATTTGTAAAGGTTGTATTCTTTGTCATGTGTGGTCTTTGAGATCTCTGCTCCTTTAACTTGTGGTTAGGTTAGATAGAGTTTTGACAAAAATTTCCTTGAACACCTGGAGTTAAAAAAACAAGAAGCAAATAAACAAAAAAACTCTTCTGGTCTTTGCAAATTGGCTCGATGTTGGTGTACTTGTTTAATGTTTAGCCAGCCTGTTTACAATTATGCTTTAGTCTTCACTTACAGCTTTTACTGAGCCAGAGGTGAAAACTTAAGGTCTTCTCAAGGTCTTTCCTGAACATGAGTCCTGCCCATGACATGGACATGGCTTTCTAAATCCCCTAGTATTTAAATACCCAAGGAAACTTTTCACTGCCCTAATTTTCCAAAGAATATCTCTTCCTAGCTTTTATATTTTGCTCCAGATGGAAACAGGTTTTCTTTTCCTTTCAATGTTTTTGAGAAAGGTCCTCTGTGACCTGAGGGTGTTCTACTTAGGAAAAACAAAGACAGGTGCCTTGCATCAGTCCTTTAAGTAGCCCTCAGACAGATCAAACAGAGAAACACAATTCTTTGAGAAGAAGGTCTGCTATGCTGTCTCTGGAATAAGGAAGCAGGATTCAACACTAGGAAGATTAACTGCCATCTTCAAGACCCCAGTAGACCCAAGGAAGGAGGTGGTGCAAGGACAAGTAAAATGACACAAAGGTCTTCTGCCATATCTTGGCTTCCTCTTTCTTCATTAAACCTTTGTTTGGTTGATGTGGACCTTTACCTATTTTTTCAGAATTTTAACAGTGTTGATTCTGACAGCTTTTGGAGATATCTACACCAGCATTTTTACTGACATTATTTCCTTCACTTAAAATTTAATTATATGTCTCTGATTATGAGTGAAATTGAACATCTCTCTATATGTCTGAGGGTCTTTTTATATCTTCTATAAACTGCCTGTTCATAATTTTTGCCCATTTATCTATCAGGCTGGATATATCTTTTTTTTTTTTTTTTTTTTTTTTTTATGGCTGTGTTGGGTCTTCGTTTCTGCGCGAGGGCTTTCTCAAGTTGCGGCAAGTGGGGGCCACTCTTCATCGCGGTGCGCAGGCCTCTCACTATCGTGGCCTCTCTTGTTGCGGAGCACAGGCTCCAGACGCGCAGGCTCAGTAATTGTGGCTCACGGGCCTAGTTGCCCCGCGGCATGTGGGATCTTCCCAGACCAGGGTTCGAACCCGTGTCCCCTGCATTGGCAGGCAGATTCTCAACCACTGCGCCACCAGGGAAGCCCCAGGCTGGATATATCTTGAAGAAGCAGGAGAGTGTGGCAAAAAAAAAATGCCAATGGTCCTCAGCCAGTGTCCAATCTTCCCTTCTCTGTCATAGTACAAGAATCCCTAATTTTTATTTATTTTTATTTTTTTCCAGTTTTTAATTTTATTCTATGGATGTACACCTACAGTCAAAATGTACTTATAATAATAATAATAATTCTTTTACTTCTCAATTAACCATGCCTTTTTTAGAAAACAAATATATTAACATAAACAAAGAGAAGAAAGTAAAATCATCTACAACCTCACAACTTAGAGGTAACAATTATAAGCATGTAGGCATAAAACAGTCTATACTTTTTAACATGAAATATCAAAAAAATGACCATACTTGTATAGATTTGTAATAGAGAATGATTTTTTAAGATTGATATGCTTAATTGAGCAAAAATGTAAAAATATTCTATTTATAAAAACAGCACAAACATTTCAGCAAATGATGCTGGAAAAATTAGATACCCATAAACTGAAAAAGTGAACCTTGACCCATATATCTCATCATGTGAAAAAATTAACTCGAACTATATCATAGACCCAAGTGTAAAACCTAAAACTGTACAACTTCTAGAAGAAAATACAAGATACAATCCTTCTGACTTTGTCTTAGGCAAAGATTTCTTTTTTTATTGTGGTTAAATACATATAACATAAAATTTACTACCTTAATCATTTTTAAGTATACATTAATTAGACCAATGGCTGACTAGAATAAAGTCTAAATCTCCCAGCCTCTCTTGCAGCTAAGTTTAGAGTGATGATTAAATTCTGGGCAATGTGATGTTTGCAAAAGTAATGTGAGCACTTCTGAATTTTACCCTTTAAAGGAAGGGGTATGAATTTCTTGCTCCATTCTTTCCTCCATTCCATTGCCTGGAATGTGAATGTGATGATGATACATTTGGGACCATACAAGATAAGGGCAGTTTTCTTTTTTTTTCTTTTCTTTTTGTGGTTATAAACAAGAATATCTTTATTACTAAGAAATCCCACTGAAGTTTTTAGGGGTGAAGGCCATGATGTAAGCAATTTACTCTCAAATTGTTCACAAAAAGGATACACTTGTTATTTGTGCTATTCTTATTTTTGCAGGATAAGGGCAATTTTCTATCATGAAGCAATAGCATAGTAAATGCAAGGTCCTTAGAAAACTTTATGGAGCATACCTGCCAAACCAGACTTTAATCTCTATTTTCCATTCCATTACATGAAAGGAAAAGATATTTCTATCTCATTTAAGCCACTGTTATGTGGGTTTCTTTCTCATACAACATATCCTATATCCCAACTACACAAGATCCACTGAGGATGGTTCTAGTTGTCAGCAGTTATTGACATTAGAAGATCAAGTAGACCTGACATCTAAAGAATCCATTAAGGACAACATGCAAAATGAATATATAATTACTCATACCTCTAACAACATTTTAATTATTTATTAGAATGAAAGAAAAAAATAGAAAAGAAAGAAAAATCCTGGTGATAAGGACAATCTTGTTTTTATTTAAAATACACAGATTTTTAAGAAATGTGAATATTTTTTATTGCTGGCATGGCATAGTGGGAATTAGGATATAAGAGTAAAGAAGCAAAGTTAAAGCTAAATTGTTTGCTACTTAAAAAAAGAAGAAAGAAGGTGTCAGTAGTATAAAAGGTTAGAGCCAGTGAGGTTTGGAGAGAGAGTAGGGAAAAGATTAAGAAAGAATTGGTAACCAAGAAGTTACTCTGGGAAGAAACAGATGATAAAGATGTTTGGAGAAAAATTAATACATACTATATGATATAACTTCTACCTTCTCACTTAATCTTCAGTAAAATCTAAATAGTTCACTATCATTATAGAAATCATAATTGCCATTTAATAATACAAAGACATATTGAATTCTGATTTAACGCTGTATAGATTGCATGAAAACACATTCTCTCTAGAGAGGTTCAATCAGATCTGTATTACATAGTATGTAATTACATACTGAATTACACAGTATGTATACACAGTTATAAATTCTAGGTATACAAATGTAAACAAGATAAAAATATGCATCCTCCAAGATTTCTCAATCTAAAAAGTCATAAAATGAAGCAAAAAGTGACAAAACAATGTAACGAATGTTGGATACTAAGGATATGTAAAGGGTGCTAAGACAGTGCAGGAGAGAGAAAGACTAAATCTAGTCATAGGGTAGGGAAAGAGGAAGTATCAAATTATTTCAGGAGGTAATACTTTTGTGGAGGCAGCTTGGAATTCTTCATGGAGTGGAGGAAAAAGAACCCTAGGTAAAAGGAATAACAACTACTTACAAATGTATAGAGGTATGAGCCAGTCAGACAGAGAAAGACAAATATCATATGATATCACTTATACGGGGAATCTAAAGGAAAAAAAGGTATAATTGAACTTATTTACAAACCAGAAATAGACTCTCAGAAATAGAAAACAAACATGGTTACCAAAGGGGAAAAGAGGGGGAGGGATAAATTAGGAGTTTAGGATTAACATATCATCTACACGCTACTATATATAATATAGATAAACAACAAGGACCTACTTATAGCGCAGGGAACTGTATTCAGTATCTTGTAAAAATCTATGATGTAGAAGAACCTGAAAAAGATGTATGTATATAGTTGTATATATAGACCTGAATCACTTTGCTGTACACCTGAAACTGACACAGCATTGTAAATCAACCATACTTCAATACTTTTTTTCTTTTTTAATTTTTGGCCATGTTGAGCAGCATGCAGGATCTTAGTTCCCCAACCTGGGATCGAACCTGCATCCCCTGCAGTGGAAGTGCAGAGTCTAACCACTGGACTGCCAGGAATGTCCCCTGCAAAAATTTTTAAGGGGTATGAGCCAACATTTTACCTCAGTGGCCTACAAGTGGTTTAGTATTGTGAGAGTCCAGGATTTTTAAGGGGGACTGAAAAGAGATGCATTGAGAGAGTTATACACTTTTTCAAGACATCCTAAGGACTTTTTGAATTCTCCTTTCATGTGGAAGAATTAAAACAATAGGTTCACTTATTTATAAAACAAAGCTTTTCCTAAGCATCTATTTGTTCCAGATACTGTTTAGATAAAAACATATGGAGGGAGTAACCTCATATCTTAATGGGAGGAGAAAAATTTTTTAATAAGTAAAAAATATATGACAAATACATGAAGAAACATATATTAAGAAAATAAGATACTATGTTTCTGGGGGGGGGAATGAATTAATGTTATAGAGAATATGATGCGGGCAGGGAGGAGAGAGATTTGCTTTAGCTATAGTCGTCACGAAATGCTTCTCTGAGGAGGTGATATTTGTTGAGACCTGAATAAGAAATAGAGAGCCATGTAAACATTCACTGGAAGAAGTTTCAAAGCAGAATCAATAGCAAAGGCACAGAAATGAGAGTAAGCTTGAATGTTTGAGGGGTGGAAAGAAAGCCAGTGCTATAGACTGAATGATTGTGTGTCTGCAAAATTCGTATGTTGAAATCTAATCTCCAATATAATGAGATTTGGACGTGGAGCCTTTGAGAGATGATTAGGTCACAAGGGCAGAACCTCCTGAATAGATTAGTGTTTTTATAAAAGAGACCCCAGAGAGCTCCCTTTCCCGTTCTGCCATATGAAGACATAGTGAGAAGACAGTCATCTATGAACAAGAAAGTAGTCCTTCATCAGACTTCAAATCTGTAGCACCTTGGTCTTAGACTTCCCAGCCTCCAGAACTGTGATAAATAAATTTCTGTTGTCAAGACAGACTGAGTAGACAAGCCACCCAGTCTATGGTATTCTGTAATAGCATCCCAAATAGGTTAAGACAACTATTGGATGAACATAGTGAATAAGAGGTAAAAATGAGCTTAGAGAGTCAGGTAGGGGCCAAATTATATAGAAATATGTAAAATAGGTAAATTAATATGGATATGTTTGATTTCGATAGAAATCCATTGGAAGCATCTATGCATGGAATGGCATGATCTTTTAGAAAGATAGTTCTGGCTTTTATGTGGAGAATAGACTGTACTTAGGCAAGAATGAAGCAAAGTATTCTAGTTAGGGAGCTATTTCAGAATCCTAGACAAAAGTAGTATGGAACTGCAATGAGAAATGGAAACAGTGAGAAATATTTGAATCTGGAGTATATTTTGGCAGAAGAGATGTGATAGACTATCAAGAAGGAATAGGTGCGAGATGTGAGGAATCATGACTCATACTCCTGTCTGAGCAAAAAGGTAGATAGATAACTATGCCAATACCTGGGATGGGGAAGGTTTGGGAAGAGTGTATTTCAACAGGAGCAGTTTGAGGAAAGATGAAAATTATTTTTTGTGTTTTGGCCTTGTTAGCTTTCATATATCCACTAAAGAGAGTGGAAGTATTGATTAAGCACTGGAGCCTAGGAGAGGTCTCGTCTAGAAATATAAACTTTAGTGTCATTAGCATATTCTGATATTTAAATCATGGAACTAGAAAGATCATCTTAGGAGAAAAATTAGAAAGAGAAAAGAAAGAGGTTGAGAGCTAGAGTCCTTCAGCACTTAGACATCTGTCAAAAAAAGGAAGAACCATCAATGGAGACATCAAAGGAGCCACTAGGGAAGTAGAGGAAAACAAAACAAAAAACTGTCAAATGTTATGTCACTGTGGATTTCACAGAAACATTTCAAGAATGGACCCAGTGGTCAACTATGTCAAATGTTATTGATAAGTCAAATAAGATGATTTGCAATGAAACATTGATTTTGGCAAGATTCAGTTCATAATTGGCTTTGACAAGAGCCAATTCAGTAGAGTACTGGAGACTAAAGATTGAAGTGGTTTGAGAAAAGAATAGGATAGGTGAAGTAAGAGTACTTATAGAAAACTTTTAAGGTATATTGCCATAAAAAGGAGCAGAGAAAGGGTTGGTGAATGGAAAAGTTAAAGGTTAAGGGAGGATTTTAATTTTAGGTTTTATTTTAGTCCAAGTTACACATTCACATAATTCAGTTAAATAATTTAAAAGCCTTCACACAAATGTAACTGTCCCCTGCATATATCACCCCCCCATTTTTCAACCTTCAGAAACCTTAGAATCAACTGTTTTAGCTGATTCTTTTGGCTTCTTCTTGACTTCTGTGTCTGCACTGGCCTCCTTTGTCTACATTAGACTATTCCTATCCACTATTTTCCTTTTTTTTGTTTTCCTCTTTCCCCTTTTCTTTCCTTTTATCTCTCCTCCCAAGTTTCTTTAATCTTATTCTTATTATTTTCCTTTTTTAAAAAACTAAGCTCTACCTTTCTTTTCCCTTTCCTTCTCCATTTCCTCTTTATCCTCGTCATCTTCCTTCTTTCTATGTCTATCTCTTCCCCCCACCCCCCAGATACGGCCAGCCAAAGTTTTAAAATGTCATATATGTTACACTTCATGAATAAAGATTTTTAGGCCAGGTTCTTATATTTGAGTCAAACTAGCCAAACAATTGTAGTTCTCTTTCTAAGGAGGAAAAATGGGTTTTTTGAATGTCGTATTAACCTTATTTTGTTTCCTTCAGCATCAGTATTATTCAATAGAAATAATAAATAAATGATACATATACGATATATTTCTAACTAGCTTAAAGACTTCTGAGAATAGGAGGTCTCTTTTACTCAATAGATATTTCCTTAAGATCAACTACTCTGCCTTATTCATCTATTACCCTAGCACCTAATACTGTGCCTGGTAGGTAATAGCTGCTCAAAAACTTTTATATAATTGTATTCATAATCCTCCTAGCAAGTAGACCACAGTGCTAACACATTGACAAACTCTGGAAGTGTCAACTTAAACAATTATAACATGGTTTTTCTTTGCATTTGACTATCTTCCATGTCAAACCTTAATCTTCAAAGTAAAATTATATTTTTAAGAAAACAATACCACCATTAAACTATATGGCATATGTTTTTCTTATGCTCCATTGCATATTTGATATGACATTCATGTTTACTTAGTAAAATATGTGCCAGATCCTTATGCTACACTCAAAGGCTAGAAGGAGTGGTTATAAAATAGTGTGATAAGTGCTACAAGAAACAAACAAGAAAGTCACATTTTCCTGGGGGAGTCTTCATAGGTTTCAGAGAAGTGGTGACTTTTAATCTGAGTCTGAAAGTGTGAGTGGTAAGAGCCATTTCAATGAGCCCTGATACTCAACACAATCTTTATAACAAACAGTTGCAAGATAAAGTCATAAGTTTTAGTGAGACAAGTAATATATTTTAAAAATACTTCCTACTTTATTTGAGTGTACTGTGTAAGGAAATATGGACAGGAGGAAACATACCATCTAGAGACAAGAGCAATTAAAACTGAGCCCACTAAATGTGGGAACATTTTATTCAGAATTTTCACCTAATTTCCTTTTGTTTAAACCATTATTAAGAAATATCCTCAAAAAAAAAAAAAAAAAAGAAATATCCTCCAACTTATCACATGTGAATTTTAAGCCTCAGTGGTATTATGTTTGACACAGACAGATCACTTCTGGGATTATATTAATTTAGGTAGTAGTACCTGTCAGTGAGCATTTGATTGCCCACAATGCAGAAGGATTTACTCATATTATTGATTTGTTGGCAAATATATTGGATGAAAATCCCCTGATATTGCTAGAAGTTGTGCAATCCAATCCAAATCTTATTGGATCTGTGAGCCATTTTCCTCTGTGTTTAGACTTGTGATATCTTTCTATAAATAGAAAAACTCAGGTGTTAACTACAAAAGAACATTTACTGTTTTGCAGGTGTACCCTAGGCTTGTGTCTCTGATGCTCAGTTATAACAAGTGCTTTGATTCCTTTTCAATTTTAATTTTCTTTTGTCGTTTTCAAACCAGTCAATAGAAGAGAAAGTATAAAATGATTATAAGTATCTAAGCAAAGATAACCCTTTGACCTCTTGAAGACCAAAAGGGTTATATAATACGCTTAGATATTTTCAGGTAAACTATAAAATTTTCTTTCCAAATACATTGCCCTAGATTTGCCTGTGAAAACAAGGCAATTGTATTAAAATTTATTGGACATTTAATTTCAAACAATTTCACATGCCATAGTATATTTAAGCAAATTCTACCTCCAGAACCAGCCAAATCCTCATAAAATCTGTTTTGGTAAATCCCATACCATAGATTTTTTAGCCCACTACTAATGTGTAGCATCTGTTATTTCACCATGGTGGTAGAATCTTTATTAAAAATTAAGGGCCCAAAGTTGTCAAAACCTAAAGCTGCTAGCATTTACAATTTAGTGATCATGGCATAAGAAATAGAATTTACTTAGCCTTTGAAGTGTCCTTGGACATATAAAGTCCACAGAAATGTCAATCTTTGTACTTCATGAGAGACCACTGTATTTCAGGGTGAAAAAATTACTGCAAAAAGAAAAGAAAAGAAAACATACCACAGCATAATAATAATGGATGCCTCTTAGTCTTTCTAAGAGGAAAATTATATATTTGTATATTTTACATTAGATTTCTAATGGCATGTCTTAATGACTAATGGTGGTGGTAGTAATTTTTCCCCCAGCCTAGATTTATTTTTCTATTTCACTACTTTTTTCCCTTAGGCATTAGAAGACAGAAACTTGGGAATAGGAGGAGTATCCAGCATGGAAAGTGACTTCAGAAATCATTGGGAAAGTATGAACTTGAACATTTGAGGCCATGGACTTAGAAAATAAGCACGCAACAAGGGAAGACAAGAAATGAGACGTAACCATAACAGTACACCTGTGTGTGTTTTCAGGTACATTTCTAAACACACATAGCAAAATTTCTCCTATTTCAAATGACATATATGCAATCAATTTTTCCCTGGTTGTATTTAAGGTAAAAGAAAGCACTGGTTTAGATACTTGTCTGAGTTCTACCACCAGATACCTGTGTAAGTTTTGACAAGTAATTAAACCTGTCTGACCCTTAGGTTACTCAGGCTTAATTCAACTTGGTGAATATGAATTGTTCTCATATTAGGTGTCAGTCCTTGTGTTCCATTCTGAGAGCCCAAAGATAAAAATTACTTCTACTTGAGTTACTGCAATTTCCAATTCCAATCTCACCTGACTCAATAACTTCTAAATTGTCCACACTGCTCCAAAGTGATCTCTTTATAATAGAAATCTCAAAGGTTTTTAAATGCTTCAATAACACCATGCGGCCCTCACAAAAAATCTTAAATTCCGTAGAAATGTACACCTGACTCTTTATGGTGGGTCCTTCTTTGCTTCTCCGTATCCATTTTTTATTCCTCCTCACTAAATAATCACCCTGCTGCCCAGAAATGCTTTCTCTGTTTTCTGTTTTGTTCCTTTTGTAGTATGTGTATTTCTTTCCACCTAAAACTGCATCCTTATCACTTCTGCTTATTCCTAACTTCTGTTAATCCTTTGTACTTCAGTACTTAAGTCTCTCTTCCTTCAGACAGAAGCCTCCTCTGATCCTGCTGATGTATTGTGGAATTTATCAAGCAGTATTGTAAATCTCTTTATGGATCTGTTTATCAACTATAGTAGAGATCCCAGAGTACCGATTAACAGTGTGAATTATTGAATCAGATCGCCTAGTTTCAAATTCAGCCTATCCCAATACTGCGTAACCTTAGGCAAGTTATTGAGCCTCCTCCATCTTCAATTGTTTTATGCGTGAGATGGGAATTGATTATTAGTACCTAGCTCTTGGGAGTGTTATGAGGATTAGAAAACAAACATAAAACCAAAAACACAAAAAATGAAAATCAAATCTATGCATGTAAAATGCTATACCCAGAGCCTGAAACATAATAAGCGCTTAATAAATGTAATTTATCATTTTATTATTGCTAAGATGGTCTCATCTCTGTATCTCTGATACCTTACACATTACCTGACATGACACATTTACCAATTCATTAATTAAGTGAATATCTATTATGCACCTCTGTGTCAACTATTATGTAATTGCAGGACATAAAAATACAAAGAGTAAGTATGATAACTGAATGAAGGAATGAATGAAAGAATGAACAAAGACAAGTTCTATTCCTATTCATAAAAAGTGTTTGGTATCTAGTGAGGGAAAAACCATGTAAGTGAAGAATATAACAAAGAGTATGTAACAGTTCTGGTTCAGTGCAGGAAGTTAAATCTTTTCAAAGTATATCAAGCAGAAAGGAAATTTAATTCAGGGAATCCGTAGCTTAGACAATTGTTGAACAAGCTAGGAATGGAAGTCAGGGTCAACTACTGGATTCCTGAATTTAAGGGCACATCACCAAAGTTGTAATCCAGGGGAATATAGGCTGCTCCTGCGGTCAAACTACCTCTCATCCACATAATACTGGTGACTCATGGCTGGGAAGCTGAGTGTGGGGCTCCTCAACTGCCTTTATTCACTCCAGTCTCCATGACTTTGCTTGCTATGCCAGCAAGAAGATGGCTTTCCCCTGTCTTCCACTGTCCAAATCATATATTAGACCCTCTTGGGCAAGTCTGTGAAATGTAATAGTTTTCACTTCCCAAACTCTCCAACTACATAGTGTCCATGTACTTGGTAGGAAAATGTTTTAGTTTTAAAAGTCTCTGCTTTAACATCTATTTTTGATATCCCCAGTTTTAAAAAATCGTACCATTCCAAAGTCAGTAGCAGTCACTTCACAGGTTCACAGAGAAAAATATTATTCTGGATCTATCCAGTGGTCCAGTGATGGAATTATGTCCTCAGGATTTTATGAAGCACAGAGTAGGAGCATGTAAACCAGGTCAGGATGGAGGGTGTAGGCTCAAGTGGACTTCCTGAAAGAAGAGCTCTGTGAAGAAGAAAGCAAGGAAGCAGTTAGAATAATGTGAATGTGGTCTTACATTTCAGGAGTTCCCTTACAAAGAGAGAACTCCCCGCTGAAGATATTTTCTTATTTGGAAGTAATGCATTTGTGAAATGCTATTAACAAAGTATCAGAAAAAAAAAAAACTGGGTGCCAAACATAAGAACAATTTAGTCTATTCTTACCAAGTACTTACGGGGTTCTGATTGGACTTCTATGCATTGAGATCCCTGCAAAGAGATGATTGTGCCTGCCACACACACCAACCACTAGACTTTAAGGCATGATTTGGAATTGTATTTATACAGTCTTTCTTAAAGTTTGCTCTCTCTTTAAACTATACTCAGGCAAAACCGGAACTAGAAATGAGAACTTGAAAGTATCGGGGTTTTTGCATTTCTTATTAAATCAAACAAATTTTCATCATGGAAAAATTAGTAATCTTGTTTTTTTAGATATATGAGGCAACTCTGGGCAGATAAACCTGATTAAATCCATTTGATTTTTGTTATATATGTTGTAGTTTGTTATATTAGGAAAGGAGATTTCATCACTTAAAAATGTTTTCTTTCATTTGCATTTCACATAATAATATTATTAACTGGTATTCTATAGTCTCCAAAGAGCTAAGAAATCCAGTTTTAGTTAGCCATAACTCTAGATTAGTTGCAGTAGAGCTGTGGTCTACTGTAGGAAACAGGTAGGTAATTCATTAAAACCATTTTACTATAGAAAGCAGCAAATGAATTTTCAAAATAACTACCTAGCATTTTTTTTTTTCTATTTGGTTAATTTGTGACTATCTTGGCCCTCTCAACTCCTGAATTTTATTATCTCCTTAGCCACAGTGAAAGATATAAAAGTTATTAGAAATTACGTCTTAGATATTAAAAGTTCTAATTGATAGTATTTCTTAACTACATTGGGAGTGGGTTTTTTTCAAATTAGCCTTCAAACATTTGATATTTAAGCCATTTTATTTTTTATTATCCTTAAAACAAGGTTTCTTTTCACTCCTCTCCAAACTTTAAGATAGGTTTACATAAGGTGAGAAGAAATTTGTTACCTTACATATCTTTGTTTTCTAGTATTAAAAATGTCCCTTCCTTATGCTTTTATGGTTGATAGTATATTGGTGCCCTTTCACTAATTTTTAAATTAGAGATAAACTATCAAAGTAATACCATCTTATAAAATACAAATGATAAGTGATCTTCCTTTCCATCATAAGTTGTCATAAGTATCTCTGCCTACCTCATTTTACTTCCTTTTATAATAATCTAAGAAATTTTAAAACTATTTTCTAGATTTAAATAAAATTTTAGCAGACTATTGGATGATTATCAAACATACACAACATTTATCTTCAAGATTTATAATATTCTTTAAAAAAAATTATTTTAGTGTTGAAAGTAATACATCATATTGTATAAAAAATATTAACAATATTACGCAATACTGTAGCAGCCATTTTGTTGAATGGCACCAATGTGGTTTAGGTAACTGACTTGATCTCAAGGGGTGAGCCTGATTGGTTGAATCATAGCATCGGTGTTGTCAGTGATTGGCTTAAGAATCATTATGTGACCAAACTTTGGCCTTGAAACACAAAAAGAGGATTGTTGGAATCCTTGTTCTTCAGTGAAAGAGAATCTCTATCATTCTTGAAAAAGTGTAGGGCCCTTTCTGCTATTGGCAGTTATCCCACCATCCTGATGAGCAGTGATATAGACAGAAGATGACAAAGGGAAAGGAAAGAACACAGTTCTGCAATAACATAACTGAACGACTAATCAATCAATCCAGAAGCCTAGCTTCTTTCTAGCTTTTCTGTTAAATGGGATAATAAATTTTTTTGTTCCTTAAGCAAATTTTTGTTTGCTTTTCTGTTACTTGTGACTGAAAACCGCCTGACTGATAAAAAGCAGAAAGCGAAAGTCTGGCTCCGTCTACCTCTCTAACACACTACCCTAAAGTAAACATCGTTAGCTATTGTATATGAAATCTTCCACATCTTGTCCCTATTCACACAAAAACAGATCCGCCTCTCTCATTTTCACTACACACAGAGAGAAAGAGAGCGAGAGATCTTTTTAAAATATTATTTTTATTATTCCTATTTTAACAAATGAGATTATAATGTACACAGTGATATGCACCAGGCTTTTTTTTTCCCACTTAATGTAAGATGGACAATTTTCACATCACTATACATAAAAGAAAACCCATTCTTTGTACTAGTCACATAGTATATCATAGTGTGAGTGATCTTTTAATTTCTTTAACGACTGCCCTAATAATAGAAATTTAAATTGTTTTGAATTTTTTGTTATTATGAACAGTGTAATGAGTATTTTTATACATATATCTCTGAGTAAGTGTGAAAGTGTTTTCTTAGAATAGATTCATCACAATAAAAACGATGACGTTATTTATTTTGATTGTCTTCTTTACTCAGTAGTGGTAACTATACTGAGGCACAGAGTTACGTACTTGCTTTTGGAAGTTTTAGAGTCAGTATTCTGCTCTGATTTTAGAGCTAGCACTCTCTGAGATATATTTTGCCACCTCCTTTTTAAGATTTCTTTTTAGAATTGCATTGGATTTATGATTCAATTTGAGGAAATCTACCTTTCCACATTTTTGTATCTTCTTTTTGGCTTTTCGGAAGAAAAATTACAGTTTTTTTTTTCCATATAGGTGAGACATTTCTCATTAAGCATAATCCTAAGCATCTCACACTTTATATTAGAAGTTTTTAATAAAAGGTGTTAGAAATTAGATGTTTTTACCAGGGATCCCAAGAAAAAATAAAGAGGGCAAATCTCCCTAAAAGCATCAGTTTATCTTATGGAGAGTAATCTATACGATTTAGTTTATATTAAAATGGGATATAGGGATTCCCTGGTGGTGCAGTGGTTAAGAATCTGCCTGCCAATGCAGGGCACACGTGTTCCAGCCCTGGTCCGGGAAGATCTCACATGCTGCGGAGCAACAAAGCCCATGCGCCACAGCTACTGAGCCTGCGCTCTAGAGCCCACGAGCCACAACAACTGAAGCCTGTGTGCCACAGCTACTAAATCCCGCGCGCCTAGAGCCCATGCTCCACAACAAAGAGGAGCCACCACAATGAGAATCCCGCGCACATCAACGAAAAGTAGCCCCCGCTCACAGCAACTAGAGAAAGCCCACGTGCAGCAATGAAGACCTAATGCACCCAAAAATAAAAAAGTAAATAAAATAAATAAATTAAAAATGGATTTCTATAAAAAAAACAATAAATAAGGAAAAAGACCTGGATATATTATAAAAGAGAATTCAGAGCTCGTATGAAATTTTTTCATAAAATATAAGGAAAGGTATTTTGTGTCTATATCCTAGTTAACTATTGACAAAGTGAATTGCCCAAAACTTGGAGCTTAAACCGACATTTATTACCTGACAGTTTCTGAGGGTAAAGTTTCTGGATGTAGCTGAGCTGGGTAGTTCTGTCTCAAGTCTCTCATTGGCTGTAGTCAAGCTGTTGACCAGGGCTGTAGTTATTTAGGGCTTAAGGATCTGCTTCTAAGTTCACTTACACAGATGTTGACAAGAGGCTTCAGTCATCCACCACGTAGCCCTGTAGTGATGAGAGAGATGCCGGCGTGAGGGGGAGGTGCCCAAGAAGGAAGTCAGAGGCTTTTATAATGTGATCTCAGAAGTGATATTCTATTGCTTCTGATGTTTTCTACTGCTTACACAGACCTACCCTGGGACAATGTGAGTGGGAACTAAACAAGGGTGTGAATACCATGAGGCAGGGATCATCAAAGGCCGTCTTGGAGACTAGATGCCACAGGTCTTCTGGTGACTTGAACATCCTCCGCTACCATATGGACACCAAAAAGAAAAAGTTTGAGAAGCGCTGAGCTATGGAATTTTATTTATAGAGAGTCTTAAGGCACGTAAGAAACCTGTATTTGTAAATAGTTTCACAATTTTTTCAAAGAACTTCATATATATATATATATATATATATATATATATATATATATATATATATATACACATACATTTTCGTTCCAAAACTCCAGTAAGTAAATTTTACCTCAAAAGAAGTAAAGACTAGACTAATCTGGAGGATGAAACCATTTCGCTGTTTTAGCCCCAGCTAAGCTCTCACTTTAATAAAGCCACACGAGTAATACCCATTTTGCCACGTGGAGCAGAGCAACCAATCAACTGATCTCAATCAACCCACGGAATCATAAGAAATAATAAGGACTTGCTCTTATAGGTCAGTAAATTTTTTGGAGCGTTTTTACCACAGCAATATATACCTGAAACAGAAATTGCTACTATATAGAAGTGGGGTGCTGGCATCATACAAACATAAAATATTGGCTTTGGGACTAAGCAGCAAATACCTGGTTAGAAGAGCAGTGATAAAATTGCTATTGGAAACTTGACAACCTAATTTATGTATTGATAGAAAATTAACGAGAATAATGACCTTGATAACTTGTAAGATAAAACATGTATCTAATGACTTTGTGATTCTGGCTAAGTAGATTTTCAGACAGGATGTAGAAAGTGCCAATTGGCTTCTTATAGTTGCCTAAGGTATGGTTTTATAGGAAAGAGATGAATGAAAGAAGGAACTGTTTGGTTTCAAGCGGAGCTTAATGAAATGATTTCTAACAGAAGATTACCTGAGTTAGAATATAAAATTGGTTTTCATTCCCAGCTTCTCCAGTGGACAATAGATTATCAAATTAAGAGGTGAAAATGAAATTCAGGGTAATAACAGTAAAATGTGGCTTCAAAATAAAGATCAAATCAAGGCTATGAATGTAAGACCCTTAGTTAAGACCTAAGAAAGATTCAAGTTGTTTCTTCTCAGACCCTCAGCCAGACCAAAGGCTCCTAAGAATTTTAAGGATGTTGTCTCAAAGCACATTAACCCATATTTCAAAGTAGAAAGAGATCTGTCTTGAAAATATATGTCCCTGTGACTTTTGTTTAATGGAATGAACTATAATATGTAAACAGTCCACATGATTTTAAATGGAATTTTAGTAGTGAAAGCACTATCAGCTTAGACTAAAAGGCACAGAGACAGTTCAAAACAATTTGGGCCGTCGACTTTCTACAGCAGGAAACAGCCTGAGAAACATACTGAGCTACAAGCAAAAGCAATTTGTTACTAAAAAGGGGGGCATAGAGTTGAGCCAAGGGCCAGAGGGAGCCACTTGCAAATAGGAGAAGTGGGTATAATCAAGAAACATCCCCTGCCTCTGGAGCAGGACAACTGGTGGCATGTACATGACTGGATTCCAGAATTTCTATGTGTCTCTACTTCCTCCATCCTTTCTGAGTAGGAGTGTCTAGCATGATTATCTTTTTTCTGTCTCACCATTTTATGAACTTACATAGAGGGCAGACTGGTAATTTACCTTTCCAGTTTATAGGTCTCTGCACCCAACAAATGAGCCCAAGTAACTGTACCTAAGGGATCACCCTGAACATTATTTAGATGTGGGCTCTTGAACTTCAAAGTTAGATCTGATGACATAATAGGATAAGACTTTTGGGTCTTGGAGAGAGCATGATTTTCTTTTGCATGTGAGAGGAATGGATCATCAGGGATCAGAGAGATCATGGCAAAATGTTAAGTGAGCCTTGACTCCCAGTGTTCCAGCCCTTGTGTAGTCCCCTCCCACATTGAACCTAGGCTTGGTTCTGTGTCTTGTTTTGGTCAATGGGACATTTGCAAGTATGATGCAAACAGAGGATTGATAGGCATACGTGTATTGGAGTTTGTCCTTTTGGAATGCTCCCACTAGGAATTTAGTCACCTAGCTGTAAGGTAGTACAGACTAGACTGCTGAATCATTAGAGATCACATGGAGATAAGCCTTAAAGGATGAGAAACCATTCTGGACCTTCCAGCCCAGACAAACTCCAGCTAAACACAGCCACATGGGTTACCTCAGCTATATCACATGGAGCAGTAAAACTACCCAGATGAGCCCAGACAACACACAGAATGGTCAGAAATGATTAATCAGCGTTTAGTCTCAAAATTTTGGAGTGACGTGTTACACAGGAATAGATAACTGAAACAATTTATTTTGGAAGACTCTTAACATGGAAGTTTTGTTAGTCTCCAATATATTACCCTAAACTACGGTAAAGAAGTAAAATTAGGCAAATTCTTTTTGTTTTTTCTGCTAAGGTTTGAGTGCAAGTGCAATTCCTAAGGCTCTAAGGAGAATTTTTCTGACTTTTCTACATAAAGAAATTCATTGATAAATGGAGTATTTGGCATGCAATTTATTTTGCTAAATTCACAAATGATTTATGACCTATTTACCTATTAGAGGTGATCATCACAATACTAACAGTTGAGAGACAATGCTAGTTAACTAATAAAACATGTTAAGCATCCTGCCAAAATACCAGTGTCTGACTAATAATTTCAATCATTTTCAGTTTAAATTGTATTATCACCTTATGAAATCTCATTAGAAATTTATTTTTTTGTTTGAAAATTCTAAGTGTAACATAAGTCAATGTTGAAAATTATACTAAAAACCAAAGAAATTGCATGTTTTAGAATTTATATCAATTTTATTTTAAGGCTATTAAAAATATTGAAAACTATTTACTTTGATCTTATATTATCAAGTTGATATTTGATTTCATATAAATTCAGTTTTAACAGAAGAGTTATTTGAACTGTTCTAGTTTATTTATTGGTCTAGTTAAGTAATATAGCCCAGAAAAAAAACAAGAGAATCCATCAGAAAAATACATCAGTTCTGCAAAAAATCCCTGGAAAGTTTCATCTATAAAATCTATAAAATAATGTGATCATCCACAATAGAAGATTCACAGAATGTTTGGCACACCTTCCATAATGTAAGTCTCTATGGTTTCTAGTAAAGACTTGCTTAAATAAAAACATATTCAAGATTTAATATTTTTCAAGTTAGTCTTTATAAAAATACAATCATTTTAAATTATTAATAAAAAATTATGCTGGCTATTGATACAAATCCTTGAGTTGCCTACTGCTACATTCCAAACATTTTGTTAAGCTTAATTTTACTTCTAATTATAAATAATTTTCAAAAATAATATGTAAATAAAAATCATGAGACAGTTAAACAAGAACAGAATATCTTGAAAAATCTGAATCTGAAAAAAGGTATCAATGGATATGCTGAGTATATATCTGAATGTTTTAAATTTGTGATATATTTAGATGTCTGCATTCTTATCTCCAAATTGGGAATAACATTACCTTGTCTGTAATTACTTATGCTAACTAATGAGAAAAGGGAAATGAAAGAGCTTTGTATACCACAAAAATTCATTGTTCTTCAAAAGTAAAATATTATTACATATATAATTAATATATATGATGAAACTCCTTAGTGACTATTTCAAAAATGTTACTTGTTTGAATATTTTATAAGCCTCTTATCTTTCTGTGAATACCTCAAAGTAGTAAGCAAATCATTTTTTCTCAAGTGGCAGTTTACCTTATTTTATCGAAAGGAAGGAGGCAGTATTCAATTGAAAAAGAAGAATCAGACCATTTGATGTCAGAGCTCTGCCGCATTAATCTTGGGCAAGTTAACTACCCTTTTGAAACTTCACTGCACATACATAAGAAAGGAATGTAGAAGTCATATATATAGAGCATATCCAGCACCTGCTACAGAGTAGATACTAACTCAGCAGTTAACACTTCTTTATTTGCCCTTCCACATGAGATTCTGAGGTTCGATTTCATCATAGTTGTCTTTAATCATATCTTGAGGTTGAGATGCATCTAGCCGATCCACGTGGAGATGTTACCCTGAAGAAAGGAATATTGTAGGTTTCTTTAAATATATTTGCCAATCATTAATTCAACTTTTAGCAGTTCTTCAGGACTCAACAGCTTTTCTTTCAGCCTTCCCTAATGCCTAAGGCCGTGTTAAGTATATTTTTTTATATTCTCATATCATTTTGCGTTTATTCCTAGGAGAGCACTTTCTATATTGCATTATAATTACAGTCATCTCACAGTGTCCTCGTCCTGGAACCAATCCCCTGAGGATACCAAAATACAAGGATGCTCAAGTACCTTACATAAAATTGCATAGTATTTGCATATAACCTATGCACATTATCTGTATACTTTGTTTCATCTCTACATTACTTATAATACCTAATACAATGTAAATTCTGTATAAATAGTTGTAAATACAATGTAAATACCATGTAAACAGTGGCCAGCTCGTGGCAAATTCAAGTTTTGCTTTTTGGAACTTTCTGGAATTTTTTTTTTCAAATATGTTTGATTTGTAGTTGGTTGAATTCAAGGATGCAGAGCACAGGGATATGGAGGGCAGACTGTATTTGCTCTCTTTCCCTATTTCTCCTCAACTGTAAACTCATGTTTTATGCATCACTGTACTCCAGTGCCTAGCAAAGAGAAATACATATTTGTTAAATGTATGGACTGGTTAAATTATTTTATCAGGGTTGTTTGCATCTCTGCATGAAGTCCAACTCCTCTCCTTCCATTTGTAACCAGATACAATCTCTGTGCAAGGTAAATTTATTCTACCTCATTCTTTGCTTCATCCTACCTGAGGTGGTCAGGGCTTCTTTGGACTAATTTTAGACAGCCTTTGTTTGACTTTCAGATATAACAATCACTAGCTGTGCAAATTTGGGGGAGTTACTTAACTTCTTTGTGCATTACTTTCCTCATATGTAAAATGACTATAAGTTGTGATAATGTCTAATCATGAGATTCTGTGAAAATTAAATGAGTTACGTGGATAAATGAGCTAGTATAGTTAGGATGCTGCCTGTTACTAAATAAGTTGGCTACATCGGTTCCCACATGCTCTTTCAACATCACTGTTCTTAGTCTAAGTTAAATGTAAGTGGGACCATTTTAAAATTAATGACAGTTTTATTTATAAATCATTTAATATTAAAGTAATGACAAGGGATATATTTTGGCAAGAGGGTTCAATAGGTACAGATTTTCTTATGCATATATGTATGTGTCTGTGTGTCTGTATATATGTATATGTATGCACTTTTTACTCAAGGACTTGGGAAATAGTATAGGTATGTTGAAAACTAGTATTTCATAGTTGCAAGACTATAGTCATAGAAGTCCACTAAGAAACTGATTTAAAACATAGTTTTGTTTTGGACAAACTAATATACACAGAAATAGTAATAAAATATGTATTTTTAAAAAAGGTTTAGTTTAGTCATTCAATTCAATTTAATCCATTATAGATATTTCTATTAATCTCATTCTTACAGTGTTATGAGGATAAATTCTTTAGTGGAATTTTTATAGTATTATGATTATAGCTTTACTATGCTTTCTACTTTTTCTATTTTTAAATAACACTTCCTGCACATGCAAAGTAAGGTGGATAACTGAAACAAGTATCTATATATTCTAGATTTTAAAAATCTTTTGATTTCAATTATCTAGATCTGTGCTTTCCAATCCAGTAGCCACAAGCCACATGTGGCTATCTGAGCACTTAAAAGTGAAATGTGGCTGGTATGAGTTGAGATGTGCTGTAAGTGTAAAGTAACTATAGGATTCTGAAGACTTAATAGGAAAAACATGTAAAGTATCTTATTAATAAGTTTTATATTGATTAGATATTGAAATGATATTTCAATATATTAGGTAAACAAATGTATTATTTAAATTAATTAAAAGTTTTTCTTTATATAGTTTAAATGTGACTACTAAAACATTTGGAATTACATATGTAGTTCATATTGTATTTCTATTGGACATCACTAATCTGGCTAGTTCAAATGAAAGTAATTTTTTAAAAATTTTGTTGGTCGAGAGAGAGAAACCTCTTTATCCATTTTACCTTGTGAGTATAAATACAATCTGAAATATTATATTTCTAAAGCTAATGTTTGACATAAAGTTAAATAATTATATATGTTTTTAAGCTGTACTAAATCTAAAAGAGCAAGCAGTCCACCCGAGATATTTTTATATACTGTCCAGTCTAGTAGACAGTCCTCAGATTTTTACTCTGAATTTTCCCCCTAGTTTCTAACCCATGATGATATCAGTACATAGATACATTACATACACACATATATAAATACATACATACATATATATAAATGAAGGGAAAGGGAAAGTTCTTCCTTATGTAAGAATGACAGCTAATAAATGTATAAGAATTAGAAAAATCACAATTGGTAAATTATTATAATGATAATTTATTCAGGCAAGAATGAATCACTAATGAATACTAAAATGACTCGGTAAAATTTTTCTGAGGACAAAGATATTTAAATAGGTATACAAGTGGCAAAATATTTACTCATTATAAAGAGAAAAATAGTAATTTTACAATGGAGAATTCCGGCAAAACACTACCTTAGCCAAGTGATCGAAGGTAACATCACCAGTAATGCAAGGAATCAAGAATCATGTTGTTATGATGTAAAGAAAAACACAGAATCACCTCTTTAATATCCCCACCAAAATGCAAAAATTGAATTTAATCATGAGAAAATATCAGGTAACCCAAAATCAGGAACACTCTACAAAAGAACTGGCTTATACTCTTCAAATCTTAGAAGTCATGAAAGACAAGAGAAGGCTGAGGAACTATTGAAAGAACTCAGGAGACATCTCAACTGTATGCAGTATGTAATCCTGGACTAGATCCTGAATATGGAGAAAAACCGTTTTTTTTTTTGCTATGAAATATGTTATTGGGATAATTGGTAAAATGTGAATGGAGTGTGTGCTGATAGTATTATATCAGTGTTGATTTTCAGATTTTAATGATTGTACTGTGATTACAGACAATAGTGTCCTAGTCTTTTAGGAAATATTGAAGCATACAAGAATAATGGGTTAAATGGCAATTTCCTCTCAATTGGTTCAGATGAAAACATTACACACACACACCACACACATACACATACATACACACATACATACACATTTATATACAGGCACTCATGCATACAGAGAGAGACAAGACAGAGAATGGTAAGGCAAATGAGGTAAATTGTTGACATTTGACATTTTACCTGGATGAATTCTCTGTTCTATTTTTGTATCTTATCTGTAAGTCTAAAATTACTTCACAATAAAAAGTCTTTAAAACACGTTAAGTGGCATCCAAGGTAAACCTTGGGAAAGTGCTGGTAGTTCCTTCTTTGAGATAGGAAAGAAGCCATCTTTGGATGGACATGAAACATCTAATGACATAGACAAATATTCTGAAAAGTATTAGAACCACTTATTTACTTTGCTTAAGCTCCGCAATGCCCTTAGCTCTCTTCTTGTCTGATCATATGCAAAGGTGGGAAAAAGCTGCTCTTAAAATGTTTTTTCCTTGAGTTAAAAAATGAGAGAAAAGTCCTACTGAGTTTTGCTTTTTGATTAGCTCAATCTGTTCAAATAAGAAGAGCCGTTCCCAAGGCAAATAGCAAGCTCCACAGCCCTCCTCACTTCCTTAGTGTTGCCACCTGTGTTTTGCAGGGCTTCTCCACACCCTTCTTTCACATCTTTTGAAAAGGTTTGTGGGGCATGGAATTAATGTATAAGCACTCTTGGGAGACTCTCTTTTGCTTACTTTTAGATTTTGCAATTCTGGAACTATTTTACGTTTTTAAAATGTCCTTTCATGCAGAGTTTTTATGAACTCTGAACCAAATACTCAGGTATTTTAACTTTACCTTCAAAGCAATCTTTCTTTGTTATAATTCCATCACCAGAAAATAAAATTGCATCTGGAAACAGATACTAAACTAATAATCATAATAAAGTTATCAACATAACCCCACTAAGCATTTTATAAATTCCCTATTACTTTAAACCAATGACCGTCTTCTCTGTGCCCTTTTGAGGCTAATTCATTTTTTGTTATCAAATGTTTTATTCAAAATGCTTCTCAATTTGCAGTATTAAGACAACAGTAACTTATGAAAAATTCTTAGACATACATTAAAGTCTAATAAAACAACCAAAAATGTCCAGAAATGATTCTAAGTTAGATAATAGAAAAATCTGTGTCCAGAAAGAATTTTAAAAGATAATAAAAGTACTGTGACTGAGGACCACTTCTGACATTCCTTAACCTTGTGACACTAAACAAATCATTTTGTCTCTGAGCCTCAAACATAAAATAAAGAGGTGGAAATAGATTTAATACTTTGATTCATTGGCAAGTATAATTTGAAGGGTCTTAAACGTCTGGAAAATGCAATGGTTTAATTCTAAATTATATTTTTAAGGCTCCAAATACTTTAAATGATAAATTCTCAGTAGATTTTATACAAGGCCTTTTCTTGAGCTTTGCTATTCAAGAAATGACTAATTATCAAACTACATTATGCTAGTGACACAAATAGAATTTTGTGACACAAATAGAATTTTATAATATGTTCTACATATAAAATTTAATAGAAAAAAGGCAGATGACTTACAGTTCCATTCTGGAAGTATACAGAATTCCCAGTGACCTATTTACTAAATAAAACTCTGCTATCATGATGTTCTCTGTATTGCACAGAACACTATAAACATACACAAAATGTCCTTTATTTCTAATTCATTTGAATCACCTTTTCCTCACCTTTATTCAACAGGGAAAAACAAAAATCCAAACCTATTTAATAATAATGTTATTCATTAGTAGATGCAAAAATAGTTTTGACATTTTTACCCCATCAAGGATAATAACAAATGAATGCTATAGAATTAAAAGAGATTGCCCATACTATATTGCTTTTTCCTGAAAGTAAAACAACAAAGAAATCAGGTTTCATTTTCAAAGGGAGAGATTTCTTATTGTCAGGGTTTTTTTTTATTATTAAACTTTTTATTCTAAGATAATTATAGATTCATATGTAGTTATAGAAATAATACAGAGATCTGTATATTCTTTATCCAATTTTTCTCAAATGTAACATCTTGCAAAATTATAATACAATATCACAAGCAGAATATTAGTATTAATATAGTCCAGATACAGAACATTTCTGTCACCACCATGATCTCCCATATTGCCCTTTTATAGCCACATTCAATTCCCTCATGCCTTAATCTTTGACAACCATTAATCTGTTCTTCATTCTATCATATTGTCATTTCAAGAATGTCTCATAAAGAGCTTTTCTCACTTGGTATAATTCTGTGGAGGTTTATCCAGGTTGTTGACTGTATCAATAGTTTATTGTGATACATGTATCACAATTCTTTAACTAATCAACAGTTGAAGGACACTCTGTGTTGTTTCTAGTTTTTGTCCATTAGGAATAAAACTGATATAAATATTTGTGTACAGTTTTTGTGTAAACATAACTCTTCATTTCTCTGGGATAATGCCTAGGAGTGAAATTGCTGGATCATATGGTAGCTGCATATTTCATTTTATAATAAGCTAACAAACTATTCTCAAGAATGGTTGTACTAATTTACATTCTCATCTGCAATATATGACTGATCCAGTTTTTCTGCATCATCACCAGCATTTGGTGTTGTCACTATTTTTTTGTTTTTGACATTTTTGTAGACATTTAGTGATATCTAATTGTGGTTTTAATATGCATTTCCCTAATGGATAATGATGTTAAATTCTTTTCCTGTGCTTATTTGCCCTCTGTGTATCCTCTTTGGTGAAATTTCTCTGCATGTCTTTGCCTATTTTCTAATTGGAGCTTCTTTTTAAAAAATCATCCAAACAGAGCTGAGATGAGAGGAAACCATTACAGAGAGGACAGAAATCTATTCCTCTCCTCAAGGATAGAGAAGGTAAAATTCAATGGAAATCCATAAGAATGAGCACTTAAGGGTAGCTGAAGAATTCCTCAAATGCCCATGAGTGAGAGCAGATAAAGTGCCTAGCCATGCCACCTGTGAGTTTACCCATTTCCTATCTTGTGCTACTATTGCTGTAGCCTAAAAATCATACTGAGCTTATGATCAAACTTGGCCTTTCTCAAGTAGGGGGGAAACAGGAAGAAAATGGCACCAACTCAGTAAATTGGAACCAACATCCATCTTTCGAGAAACTTAGGAAACATCTTTGACAACTTAGGAAACAATCGTTGACAAACATCATTGACAACTCTCTTTTCCTTATCAAATCCTCCACCGAAGCCTATAGATTTTATTTCTTACATATCTATTTGAATCTATTGACCTCTCACTAACACCACCTACTGCTATTCTAATCTAAACCGCTATCATTCCTTGCTTGGACCATCAAAATAGATGACTAACTGGTCTTCCTGCATCAACTCCAGCCTTCCTCTATTCTGCAACCAAGATAATTTTTCAAAACAAACCCAATTGTCACCTTCTCAGCTTAATACTCTTCATTGTTCTCATAATATAAAGTCCTTAATATATTCCAAAAGGCTCTGTGTGGCCATATATTGAAGTGATAAAGAAGAGAAACAAATAACTTTATATAAAATAAACTCATCTTTACAAAACTCTCTAAAAATTACACAAATATACAGACACACATGTATAAGTATATATATATATATATATACACATATAAAATGAGGAAATTATGTTTTATGTATCTATATAACACAAGCATATAGAAAGATGTGCAAAGCTATTTATTACTTAGGGTGGGGACAAGGTGAGAAGGTAAATAAAAGTAAAGAGTTGATTGAAAAGGAAAGGGAGGAAATAGAGAAAATAAATAACAAAATAACCATTTTTTATAAAAGAACATTTATATATGACTCCACTTATACAAATTTATACATTTGTGTATGTGTTGAGGGAATCTTGCTAAAGAATGATCACTAAATCGTTAACAGTGGTGGTTGTTTGCTGATGGAATTTCACTATTTTTTTTTTAATTTTACATTATTTTCATTTTCTAAAAACAAAGCACATGGAGTCTGAAATCAGAATATCTGGATTCTTATCCCAGCTCACTGTGTGTATTAGACAAATTGCCATATCAGGATGAGTACCGAATCTAATTCTTCCAGTTTCCTCTTCAGTAAATGGAAATAGTAAATAGTATCATCTATGTGGGGTCAGTGAGACAACTGAAGGATATAATTCACATATATCTCAGTACTGCATGTTGAAAGTAATCAATAAATAATAACTATTATTATTATTTTAAGGTGGAAAAGAATTTTAGTTAAGTGAGAAAAGCCCGATAGAAGTGACTGCATATGGGGAGATGCTGGTATGTGCCAGGCAGAACGTAGAGGTTGGTTAGTTATTCAGACTGGTCTTCATGATTGTATCAGTTTTCTGTTGCTGCATAATAAATTACCACAAACAGTGGCTTAACACAATACCCATTTATTACCATACAGTTAGGTAGGTGAGAAGTCCAAAAGAGTGAGGTTGGGCTCTCTGCTCAGCATCTCAAGTCAAAGCCACAATCAAGGTTTTAGCCAAGCTTCGTGCTCACCTGGAGCTTAGAGTTCTCTTCCAAGCTTGTGTGGCTGTGGCAGGATGCAGTCTCTTGCAGCAAGAGCACTAAAGTCCGTGTTTCCTTGCTGGATCAGCAAATGACCCCGCTACACTTCAGAGGCTTCCCACATTCTTTGCACATGGTCCCCTCCATCTTCAAAGCCAGCAAAGCCCGAGAACCTCCCTCACATCAAAACCTTTCTTCAAAAACTCAGTCGCTTTCAAGGGCTCACCTGATAGATCAGGTCTATCTCAGATAATTTTGCTTTCTTTAAGTCAATTGTCTCTTGTAAGATAACCTAATCATGAGAGTAACTACCCCATCATATCCAGAAGCCCCCGTGTGAGAGAATCTTGGGGGACCATGTTAGAATTTGACCTAACACAATGATGTTTCATTATCTTAGACTCTTTTATTTATTTGCGGGTCAGACATTCAGATTTTCTATTCCAGTAATTCTTTTGGTGGGATCTATACCATTTAGTAGAATTTGGTTTGGGTTTTATTAAACTAATCATAGTCTCTTGAGAGTACACTTGATCACACTGACTACATCAGTGTACTAGGAGAGGTGGGTGGGAGAAAAGGTGGTTACTTCTACCTAAGCTTAATTGTATGCTTATATGTTGGGTTACATTATCTTCATCATTTAAGACTACATAATATGGTACCCAAAATACCAACAATAATCTCAAGAAACAGCAATTTTCCATATTTCAACATAATTTTACTCCTGTTATGTTCTTCCTTCTCTTCCTCACTTCCTCCACAAAGAAAGATGCAGATGTAGAGGGGAAGTTTTTGAAAGCGAAACATTTATTAATATTAACAATGACAAATATAAGCCTAGTATACAAAAGTGACAGTAAAGTGCCACACAGGGCTTAAACATAAAATAATTTTACTCTCTGAAATTTAAATACTGTATAATCAGAGTAGTGATACACTCTGGTAAAATAAACTAAGATAGGAACATCATTTCTTCCTTCATTATTTGATACTTTTTAAACAGTTTAACATCTCAAATCTGGATCACCTTACAACTGATGGATACATTTAAAGTGAGCTCTGTCTTTCTGAAAAAAAAGAGCAGTTAATATATTGATAGAAAGTCTTAAAATAAATAGAGAAAATACTAAATAACTCCTAGCCAGCAAGACTGAAGTATTAAATAACGAAAGAAAAAAGTGCCGTTTAACAAGGTCAGATTTTAATTGAAATGGAAAAAAATGGGGGAAGTAGACTTCAGCAATGTTCATTTAAATGTTTTCTAGGAATACTCTGGTTCAAATTCTTGATATAGCCATCGTGGTAATAGGCATACCTCTATGTAAAGATGGATTTTGCAAATACACTTAATTTTTCTCTTCATGCCTCTTCTGTTCTACTCTGTCTCTTCTGCTTGTTCAATCCTACTCATCTAGGAAGCTTGTCCTAATAAAATTTCCCTTATCTCAGGCTCAACTACTTACCACCCCCTCAATTCCCACAGCAACCTATGCCCACCTCTATCACTGAAATTACCACATTGTACTTATTTGTTTATTAGCTTGTTACTCAAACTTGTCTTGCTTATCTTTGTTTCCCAAGCACATGGCACAGTATTTGGCACATAATAGGTGGCTGAAATATATAAATGGATGAATGTTGGCTTAAATGGCTTAAACCACACTTACCAAGCTGAGTACTCTATTTCACTGTGTGTCAGTGGTATCTGAGTCCATATCCAAATGGCTTCACACACCTTTGCTGGGAGAGAAGAGCAACCCAGAGCATCATCTTTTGATATTAAGAGGGTCAGAATATTATTTTTATTTAAAAAGAAACATGGATATATTATGAAGTAAACTGTAAAATATGTAAAGATATTTAAGTTATATTCTTAGAATTCAAGGTTAGTTTTTTCAAGCTATATCCCCAATCTCCGTCCATAGAAGCATGTAGAGAAAAATGTTTGGAAGCCCTGCTTAAGCTTAGGCCTAGACCAAAGCTCTCAGCCTCACTTTATCTGTACCTTTCTGCTCTCACCCCCATGGGAGTGGCTATGGCACTTAGCCAGCTATTCCCAGGAGGCAAGCATGCCCCAATTTGAGAAGTTCAGGTTGACTAAATTATCATTCAGGAAATATTATTATCTCCAGTAAGAAGACTGAATAAGAAGATTGAAAGTTTGTCTGTCTAAGACTGAAGTCAGAACTAAAATATGATGAATTTACCAAGTAAATGCCACTTGGCAAGTCCCCTTTGTGGCCACAGCCCAAATATTCTGATTCTTCAAACTTCGACATATTTCTTATACGTTCTATGTTACATATTGATTAGAGAAAAATGATACAGGACATCCAAAAGTTTTAGTCAGTTAGGTAAAGCCAGATTTCAGGCATTGTCTAGTAATAGCACCCAAAATTCATGTTTAATAAATATCTACTACAGGTTGCTTACTATTATGAAAAAAAGCAACTATATCTGTATATCCATGATGTATGAAAATTCATTCATTTATTGAACAAATATTTATTGAGAGACCTATTATGTGTTAAGTGTCTGAAACCCTGAGGATGCAATAGTGAACAAAACTAATCCTGCTCTCATGGAGTTTATAGTCTAGTGAGGGAGACATAACACACAAGTCTATATCTGCCATGTCAGCGTACTGGGGGTAAAGAGGGAGGAGTAGTCAAGGAAGGGGCTCTCTGATAAAGTGACATTAGTGTAGGAATCTCTAACTGGAGGGACTTATGTTTTTGTTTAGTCTTATTTTCTTCTCTTTTTCCTCTTCCTTCTTCTTACTTCCAAGTAACTAATAATAAGAATATTCAGAGGACTGGCTTATTGCAGACTAACTGCAGAAGGTATACCTGCAAGACTGGCATCCTTCCATGCACGCTAGCATGACCAAACCATGTGTTAAATCCAGAGACAAACACACAAGTTATTTACCTATGGCAAGCAGGTTCATTCAAGGTTTGAGTGGTAACTTAAATTATTCCTTAAGAACATACAATTTGTTCAGCTTAAAAGCTGTTATGCTATTCTTTCTAAAACTGTGCTTTTAAACTACTTCTATCTCTCTTGGTAACTTCAGGCAGGAAGGTTGTTTTTAGCATTATTCTTTTCTCTTTAAACTTGTGAAGGTGACTGTTTGCCTTTAGCAAACATTTATTCTTATTAGTCTTTCCAGCCTGCTTAATGAGCATCACCTCTCACTTTTTGGCTTCTATAGCTTAGATACTTTATTCTGAAAGTACTGCATTCATGTAAAAAGGTGATACTCTGTATTTGTAACTATAGCTATAGAAATCATATGTACAGTGTAAATAAGCCTCAATGAATATTTCTCACAGAGAATGTAAGAGCGTGTGATGGTATTTTACTAAGTTCTGATTTCAACTTTGTCCATATGAGATGTGCTTTGGTAGTAAGTTCTATGACACTGCCTTCTTTTCAAAATACCAATTCAGAATCTTAAATCTTTTCTCTTTCCTAGAAATAATAGTAATTACTAACTTAATGGACAAAAGTTGATTGTCACACCCTAATAATGACTTTTATGAAATTGATTATTTTCTTAACAAGTCAATAAAGAAGAGATGAAAGTCAAAAATAGAAGTGTTATGGACTGAAATATGTCTGTCTGCTTATTTTTTTCCCTTAGATTAGTATGTCTAAATTCAATCAAAGTTGGAGGTTTGAGACTGGGAATTTTACACATCTTGATGAAAAAAAAAACCTGCAAAAATTGTAGCCAATAGGCAACACTAATTGTGGATGCTACTCTAAAAGTTTATCTGAGATCTAAACTCCTTAAGGTAATACGAAGTATTTTCAAAGCATTTTAAATATTTTAAAAGATCACCCCGAAGAAGAGAAAGGGTAGGTATAGCCTCATATTTGAAACAGCAGTGCCACCTTGTGACAAGCTATTTCAACATAATTCTGCTCCTTATTTCTTTATTCTTAACTGACTCTGTTTACTTACACCATATAATGATATGATGAGGAAAATAATGCACTTCGAGTTTTTCAGGGCACTTTATAAAATCACTTATTAAAGAGAACAAAGTCAATTTTCCTTTATTTATTAATCATCAGACTAACAATCATCAATTTTAAGCAGTTACTATATTAAAACATTTTCCTAGGCTTTATAAAAATTCGTAGAAGAAATAGTCTTTGGTTCTGACTGCTGCTCTTGAGAAACACATAATCAGAAAGACTGACAAAACCAGGCTCAAGAAACAAACATTTGGCAAATAAATTAAATAGCAGAGAATGGCACTTTTCAGAGTACTTCAAACCAGGAAGGTATTCTGGAAAAGAGAGAAAATGTCTATTCTCTCACAGTTCTTACTAGACAATAAAAGGAATAACAAGTAACCAAAAAAGCAATCAGTAAGAGTGAAAGGATAGGAGAATTGGTCATAAAACTTTTCTTCTTTAAATTTAAAGCTCCTTGAAAACTGAGCATCTTCTTGTTCTCTGTGATCCCGTGAAGGCTTAACAATAACAAGCATCCATTGAATTAATTTTTTTAATTCTTTCATCAATGCTCTTAATCCTAATATATTTCAAAATTCTTGGAGTCCTTTTATTACACTGGCAATATGCAATTTATCATTAACCCAAAAGATAACTGAGTTTTATCCTCTAAATCTTTTATAGCAAATAGATATTTTTCAGACATTCAGTTGTTTTGTAATTCATGTCTAGTTATAATCTTAAAATAATCTAAGAGGATATTTCCCCCCTAAAGATGGCTAAATATAACCCCTTCTCTAAATCCACTGGTATTTTAACAAAGAAAATTAAAGTGTGTTTTTCCCCTAGGCTAATCTAGTGAAATGTGCAGACTTTTTGTCCATATTGAAAAATACTGATTCTTGCATAGAAGGTCAATTTATTCTCTTCCTTTGGTTTGTCAGGCCTTCCTCCACATGTCGTTACTACTTTACAAGAAAAGTATTTGTGTTACCGAGCCCAAGCTCGCTCTGCTTGCCACACGATGGGCCAATGAATCGGAGACGAGGTGTTGAGGCAGAAAGCCGGCAGACCAAGAGGATGGCAGACTAGTGTCTCCGAAAAACCATCTTATGGGGGTTTGGATGCCAGTTTCTTTTATAGCACAGAGAGAGGGAGGAGATAAGGAAGTAAAGTAAAAAGGCCATAGTTTTGCAAATATCCCCTGGGATGGCCAGCCTCAGGGAGGGGATGTGTTCATTTCGTCTTTCTTGCAGCCATCCACAGGAGGACAGGGTCCAGATATTTCCCTGAACAAAGGCACTTTGGTTTAACATTCAGGCAGAGGGGGAGGGTTCCCCGAGGCAGGCCATTATGTACAGACAGTATCCTTTTAGTGAACAAAAGCAACGGGAAGCAAAGGTTAAAGTAAAATAAACGGATCCAACCTGGAGTCAGATTTGGCTTTTCCCTGTTACATTTTCTTTGAATAATTTACCCTCACCATCCCTCCCTGTAATTTGTATATATATTAAATATATATATATTTATATAAATATAAATATATACACATATTCACATGCTTTCCTACCAAATTCTTACTTTTAAAGTTTACTTACTAGTCATTATTTAACAACATATTTACTGTTACTTAGAAAGTGGCTTTCATTTTCTGACAGAAGATGTAGCAAGTTTATAAATGACTACTTTTAATTATAAAAGGTATTTAATATGCTGCCATGAATCTAAACTATAATTCATTAACATATCCTAGAGGTTAAGCTGGTAGTGAATATTTACTTTTTTTAGCTGGTTAAAGTTATGTTGACATGCAGAAATAACAAGGAACAGAAGATAAGATATCTTTGGATTCTGTTTCATAACGGGATCACTTTAGGTGACAGAGCAGATGGTCAGCAATGTGTAAACAGAGCACTGATTTAACCAGATAAATTCCAGCATAGGTATAACGGATGTATTTCAGACTCAGTTTCATCATTTACTCTGCAAATTTCATTTCATCCCATTCCCTGTTTCATAATAACATTTTTCATAGAAAAATAAGTATTTAATAATTAAATGCTTATTTATGCTATAATCATTACTACATACTGTTTTATATACTGTTATTTAGCATTATAATTATGCCCAGAATTATGAATTTTAATTTCATTTACTTTAATCTTACATTGTATATATTTATATAACTCAATCATAGGTAATATATATGACACCATATTCTTTTATGTAAGTAAGTAGTCATGCAAAAAAAATATTCAAGATTAAAGGACACCGTTGTATTGTTTTTGTCCAATTTTTTCTCTTACTTTCTGTTGCTACATTCGGTATGATTTTCACCCTCAAAAAATATATGAGGATTACATATGACACATCTGAGTGCTCATTGCTAAATTTTGAAATAAAAATCTAAAACCTTTGTTAATTTTAAACTGCTAAATAAATACTTCTCCAATTCCTTCCTTAAAACACATTAAAAATAAGCTGTAGTTTTACTTTAGCCTTAAGTTTTAAAATTTTATTCATTGTCCTTTCACATTTGAATTTTTATATTGACAGAAATAGAGCTAGATAGTAAATAAATATATTTTCTGGTATAAATGAAAACCAATTTAAAAAAACAGACACATAAATTATGGGGAAATCCAAATTGAAATGATTATGAACAGCCCTAATTCTTCACCCTTCATATTCATTCTTACTGTCTTCCCAGTTTGTATATATATTTTTTCTGCTTCTGGCTCATTATTGTCTTTTATTGTCAAAAGGGAATGTGGTTCATCCACATACAAATTTCCAGGGGAAAATTTTTCTATTTTCTCACAACCTATGTAATGAGGAATTTCTTCTTTAATCTCTCCCATTTCCACTAAATCTAGCCTAGGGAAAAAACACACTTCTCTTTAATTTTCTGTGTTAAAGTATCAGTGGATTTAGAGAAGGGGTTATATTTAGCAGTCTTTAGGGGGGAAATATCCTCAGATTATTTTAAAATTACAATTATGAATTACAAAACTAATGTCTGAAAAACATCTATTTGCTACAAAAGAATTATTTAGAGGATAAGACCCAGTTATCTTTCAGGTTAATGCTAAATTTCATATTGTCAGTGTAATAAAAGGACTCCAAGAATTTTGAAATATATTAAGATTAAGAGCATTGATGAAAGAATTAAAAAATTTAATTCAGTGGATATTTATTATTGTTCAGCCTTCATGGGATCATAGAGAAAAAGATGCTCAGTTTTCAAGGAGTTTAAAATTTAAAGAAAAACAGTTTTTTGACTGATTTTCCTATCATTTTACTCTTACTGATTGCTTTTTTTGGTTACCGAATTAGATATCATAGGAAAAGATTAAATTACAATACTGTTGACTGGGGTGAGGAAGATAAGAACTAGCCATAGTTTTCATTGCATTGAAATCATCTGAAATTCAATAGCTAATATTGAGAACTCTAACTGCCACTTAATAAAAATATCTGGTTCGGAAATAGAAAATGCAACCCTGAAAACTCAACTCTTTCTTTTTAATTAAGTTCTATCTGTAAGAAACAGTTGCTGCAACTTTTCCTTTTTGTGTGTGTGCAGAGGATTTATGTGAATATATCAAATGTTCAAGACTGTATTAGCCTCCTACATCTAGGCAGCCACTTCCTTCTACACTAACCCTAACTTGTCCAGGTAATGGCAAAAAGTAATTTTGAAAGTCATATTTCGTATAACTGGATGTAGTCATAGCACAGCAGCAAATCTCTTAAAGTTGTTATAAATCGTGCAAAACTACTTCCTTGTGACAGTTTGTTGAGCATTTAAATGGAAATCAGAGAACCTAAGCTATCTATTTCAATTCAGTCAGCAATTCTGCAAAGCTAAAAAATTTAAATGCCACAGTACTGTGAAAACACAAACTATCAAAAATTTATACAATTAAATTAAAATCTATAAAACTACTTTGTTTTCAAACATTTACTAATCTCCTTGTAAACATACATTTCTTTTACAAAATCACGTACACTCTATAATTCCCGTATTATGCATACTGTCTTCAAATTACTTTTATGTTCTGATTCTATTTAAGCTTTAGATTTCTAAACAGGGTTATTTGAAATTGTTAATCCTCCCCCATATGATTCTCACAGAGGAGGTTTCCAGTTGCACCACTCTACTGATACTACCAAGGTCACCAATGGCAAGGTAACTAGTTGTCTATCCAGCACTTCTGCCCCTATATGTTTCCTATGACTCTTTTCCTTATTTTAGTTCTTTTGTTTTTGTTACAGTAAGTCCTAGTTCTGAGCTCCATAGCTATTTCTTATCCTCTTTAAAGCTCCTTTTTCCAATCCTTCACTGTTTCCATTCCCATCTTTTCCATTCCTTTTTCTTCCCTTCCTTCCCTTCCTTTCCTTTCTTTTCACTCTATAAATATAAGTGAAACTCCACATAAGGCCTCAACTACCACTTGTATATTGAAGACTCCAAAATATATATACACAGCAAAGATTTTTCTTATAAAGCCTGAATCTATATGTTCAGCTGCCCACTGAACATCACTACCTAGAAACTCATGTGTTCAAACCTGAATTATCATCTTTATTCCATTTCATTCACCTCCAATTCTTTATTCCTTTTCAATTCTTTATCAACTCTTCTCCAATTCTTCTCCACTCATATTCACCATGTTCTCCTTTTTAGTGATGGCACCATCTATCTTCTATACTAAATCACAAATTTTAGAGGTTATTCTTAAATCATTCTTCACCATCTATATTACATTAATCAGGAAACATTCTTAATTCTACTTCCTGAATACTGTAAGGATTATTTCCTTAATTTCTGTCTTTACAACACTGCCTATATTCAGTTTCTCCCCATCTTTCACTAGCAACGTCATCCTGACTAGTTTCCCAACCTCATCAAAATCATCTTCCTCACTAAAAACACAATGCTTTCTTTCTCTTTTCTTTTTTTACAATAGTACCTAGTTATAGATAGAGTAACTATATAGAAAACAAGTAGTCTCTCCAGAACTAACACAAATAAAGTGGTCTTCTCTTCTTTCTGCTCATATATTGTCAAACATTTAATAGTGAGTCTTTATATTACCTAATCAGATATCATGCAATTGATGACAAAAACACCAACACTAGTTTCTCTGGGAGCATGTCTGATTTCTAATGGTGGGGCCTATAAATCTTCTATATTTATCCTTCACTTTTCATACTCCTAAGCATTCCACTCCTTCACCATTTTGGTGGCACTTTTACAAACATTCCCTAATTACTAGCTGCATGTAGTCTCTCCTGGGATTTCAATGCTCAACTATATTATAAAACACAATATAGATGGAGCATATTAGTGACTTTAACCCATCAAATAAATCTGTTATGGACCACCTTTGAGCAAATATCCAACCTGTTAATAAACCATGTGTTATGTATAAATATTAGGATTGTTTTTCTCTTTCCGTGAAAATGCCATTGAAATTTTGATAGGGATCATGTTGAACCTGTAGATCCTTAAGTATTATGGACATTTTTAACAAAATTAATTCTTCTAATCCATGTACATGGGATATCTTTTCATTTATCTGCGTCTTCATTTCTTTCACCAGTGTCTTATGGTTTTCAGTGTACAGGTCTTTCACCTACTTGGTTAAATTTATTCCTAAGTATTTTATTGTTTTTCATGCTGTTGTAAGTGGGATTGCTTTCTTAATTTATCTTTTAGAAAGTTTACTGTTAGTGTATAAAAATGCGACTGATTTTTGTATACTGATTTTGTATCCTACAGCTTTACTGAAATAGTTTATTAGTTCTGAAAGTTTTATTGGTAGAGTTTCTAGGAATTTTTATATGTAAAATCATGTTATCTATAAAGAGACAATTTTACTTTTTCTTTTCTGATTTGGATGCCTTGTATTTCTTTGTTTTGCCTAACTGTTCTGGCTAGTACTTTCAGTACTGTGTTAAATAAAAGTGGCAAAAGCAGGCATCCTTATCTTATTTCTAGTCTTAGAGGAAAAGCTCTCAGCTTTTCACCACTGAGTATGTTACCTGTGTGCTTATTATATATGGCTTTTATTAGGTTGAGGTACATATTTTATATGTCTAATTTGTTAAGATTTTTTACCATAAAAGTATATTGAAGTTTTTCAAATGTTTTTCTACATCTACTTATATAATAATATTTTTTTATCCTTCATTCTGTTAATGTGGTGTGTCACATTTATTAATTTGGTATATTGAACCATTGTTGCATCCCAAGTATAAATCTCACTTGACCATGGTGTATGATCTTCTTTAATGTGTGTTAAATTCAGTTTGATAGTATTTTGTTGAAGATTTTCGCATCTATGTTCATCAGGGATATTATTCTGTAATTTTACTTTCTTGTAATGTCATCATCTGATTTTGGAATCAGAATAATTCTGGCCTCATAAAATGAGCTCAGAAGTGTTCCTTCCTCTTTGATTTTTTTTTTTTTTTTTTGGAAGAGTTTGGAAGGACTCACATTAATTCTTCTTTTAATGTTTAGTAGAATTCAACAGTAAAGTCATCTGGCCCTGAGCTTAGATTTTCTATTTATTTCAGATTTTCTATTTATTTTTTACCCAGTCTTGACAGGTTGTATGTTTTCCAGTCTTGATAGGTTGTATGTTCTACAAATGTATTACTTTCTTCTAGGTTATCTAATTTCTTGGCATATAATTGTTCATAGTAGTCTCTTACAATCCTTTATATTTTGTGTTATCAGTTGTAACGTCCCTTTCATTTCTGCTTTTATTTGTTTGAGTCTTCTCTCTTTATTTCTTAGTTGTTCTAGCTAAAAGTTTGTCAATTTTGTTTATCTTTTCAAAAAACAGCTTAGTTTCATTGATCTTTCTGTTGTTTTTCTAGTCTCTATATCATTTATTTTTGTTGTAATCTTTATTATTTTATTCTTACTTCTTACCTTGAGTTTAGATTGTTCCTCCTTTTCCAGTTCCTTGAGGTATGAAGTTAAATTTTTTATTTGAGATCTTTCTTTTTTCTTAATATAGGCAATTATTACTATACTTCTCCCTGAGAATTGCTTTTGCTGCATCCTGTAAGATTTCATATGTTGTGTATCCACTGTCATTTAAAAAATTTTTATTGAAGTAACATTGATTTATAACATTATATGTTTTATATGTATAACATTATATTTCTATTTCTGTATACCCTACAATATGCTTACCACCAAAAATTTATTTTCCATCCATCACCATACAGTTGATCCCATTTACCCATTTCATACTCCACTCTGACTCTCTGCATCTATTTGTTTGTTGTTGTTTGGTTTGGTTTGTTCATATATTTTGTTTTTATGTATTTGTTTGTTTATTAGTTTTTTTTTATATTCCATATATGAGTGAAGTCATACAGTATTTTTCTTTCTCTGTCTGACTTATTTTACTTAGCATAATGCCTTCAAGGTCCATCCATATTGTTGCAAATAGTAATATTTCATTTTTTCCTATTTCTGGGAAAAATGTCCTTGGGATTTTTATAGGAACTGCATTAAATCTGTAGATTGCTTTGGGTAATATGAACATTTTGACAATGTTAATTCTTTCCATTCATGAGCACAGAATATCTTTCCATGTATTTGTGTCTTTTTCCATTTCTTTCAACAATGTCTATAGTTTTCAGTCTATAAGTCTTTCACCTCCTTGGTTAAATTGATTCCTAGGTATTTTTGTTGTGATTGTAAATGAGATTGTTTCTAAATTTCTCTTTCTGATGTCTCACTGTTATTATAAATAAATGCAACAGATTTTGTATATTGATTTTATATCCTGTTACTGTACTGTATTCATTTATTATTTCTAATAGTTTTTTGGTAGAGTCTAGGGTTTTCTATATATTAAATAATTTCATCTGAAAATAGTGACAGTTTTACTTCTTTGTTTTCAATTTGGATGTCTTCTATTTCTTTTTCTTGCCTAATTGCTCTCACTAGGATTTCCAAAACTATGTTGAATAAGAGTGATGAGACTGGGCATCCCTATCTTGTTTCTGATCTTAGAGGGATAGCTTTCCACCTTTCACCATTGACTATGATGTTGGCTGTGGGTTTCTCACATATGACCTTTGTTATTTTGAAGTACATCCCTTCTATACACACATTATCGTTTTTATCATAAATGGGTGTTGAATCTTGTCAAATGCTTTTTCTGCATCTATTAAGAAGATCATATTATTTTCATCCTTCATTTTGTTAATGTAGTGTATCACACTGATTGATTTATGAATGTTAAACCATATTTGTATCCCTGGAATTAAACCCACTTGACCATGGTGTATGATCCTTTTAATGTATTGTTGAATTTGGTTTGCCAATATTTCGTTGAGGATTTTTGCATCCATTTTCATCAGAGATATTGCCCTGTAACTTTCTTTTTTTGTGTGATATCTTTGTCTGGTTTTGGTATCAGGGTGATATTGGCCTTGTAAAATGAGTTAGGAAGTGTTCCCTTCTCTTTAATTTTTTGCAATAGTTTGAGAAGAATAGGTATTAGATCTTCTTTGAGTGTTTGGTAGAATTCCCTTCTGAAGTCGCCTGGCCCCAGACTTTTGTTTTATGGGAGATTTTGATTACTGTTTCAATCTCTGAACTAGTGATTGGTCTATTCAGACTCTCGATTTCTTCACAACTCAGTCTTGGAAGGTTGTATGGTTCTGAGAATATGTCCATTTCTTCTAGGTTGTCCAAACTGTTGGTGTACAGTTGTTCAAAACATTCTCTTACAGTTCTTTGTATTTCTATGGTATCCATTGTTATTTCTCCTCTTTTGTTTCTGATTTTATCAGAGCCTTCTCTCTTTTTTTCTTAGTGAGTCTAGCTAACAGTTTGTTGATTTATCTTTTCAAAGAACCAGCTCTTAGATTCTTTGATCTCTTCTATTGTTTTTTAGTCTCCATTTCATTTATTTCTGCTCTGATCTTTATTATTTCCTTCCTTCTACTAAATTTGGGCTTCATTTGTTCTCTTTTTTCTAGTTCCTTTGGGGTTAAGTTTATATTGTTTGAGATTTTTTTTCATTTCTTGAGGGAGGTCTGTATTGCTATTAAACTTCCCTCTTAGTACTGCTTTTTCTGTATTCCATCGATTTTGATATGTCTTATTTTCATTTTAATTTGTCTTCAGGTAATTTTTGATTTCTCCTTTGATTTCTTTGTTGACCCAATACTTGTACAGTATCATGTTGTTCAGTATCTATGTATTTATGACTTTTCCAATCTTCTTCCTATAGTTGAGCTCTAGTTTCATTCCATTTTTATCAGAAATAATGTTTGATATGATTTCAATTTTCTTAAATTTATTGAGACTTGTTTTGTGTCACAACATATGGTCTATCCTTGAGAAAGTTCCATATGCACTCCAGAAGAACGTGTAGTCTGCTGCATTTGGATGGAATGTTCTGTACAAATCTATCAAACCCATCTAGTCTAATGTTTCATTTAAGGCTGTTTCCTTGTTGCGTTCTGTCTGGATGATCTGTCCATTGATGTAAGTAGGGTGTTAAAGTCCTCTACTATTATTGTGTTGCTGTCAATTTCTCCCTTTAGGTCTGTTAATAATTGTTTTATATATTTTTGTGCTCTTGTGTTAGGTGCATATATTAATTACTGTATGTACTTCTTGATGAATCATCCTCTTTATTTTTGTATATTGTCTCTTATTACCTTTTTTTTGACTTGAGGTATATTTTGCCTGATATGAGCATAGCTACACTAGCTTTCTTTTGGCTGCTATTTGTTTGGAACACTGTCTTCCATCATTTCACTTTTAGCCTATGTTTGTCTTTAGAGCTGAGTTGAGTCTCCCAGAGGCAGCACATAGTTGGGTCTTGTTTTTAATCCATCCAGACTCTCTGTGCCTTTGATTGGCAAATTCAGTCCATTTACATTTAAGGTGATTATTGATGGGTGAGGACCTAATACTGCCATTTTATCTTTTGTCTTCTGGTTGCTCTAGATCACCATCATTTCTTTTTCCTTGTGTCTCTGTCTGCCATTTTGGCTTGGTGATTTTCTATGATATTTTTCTCCGTTTCCTCTTTTTTATGCTTTGTGTCTCTGCTATATGTTTGTTTTGTGGTTATTCTGAGTTTTATGTTTAATGTCTCATAGATAAAATAGTCCCTTTTCTGCTGATAGCATCTTATCTTCATTTATATATATGAATTCCATCCTTTTCCTATTCCCCTTTTACGTTTCTGTTTCAAATTATCCTTTTTTTTATGTTGTGAGTTTGCTAACAAACTGAGACAGCTGTAGTTTTTTTTTTTTTTTTTGCTTTCTTTTTTTCTCCCTTTAACCTTTATACTATAATAAAGTATTTAAAAACCTAATCAGATAAAGAGTTGCAATTTTCTAGTTCTATTTATTACCTTGCTCAAAGTGTTGTGTATTTTTACCATTTTGTTTCTGGAAGAACAACTCCTTTCAATATCTTTCATAAGGCAGATCTAGTATTGATGAACTCCCTCAGCTTTTATTTGTTTGGGAAAGTCTTTTATTCCTCCTTCATATCTGAATGATGTTTATTGGATAGAATATTCTTAGGTGACAGTTATTATCTTTCAGTATTTTGAGAATGCCATTGCATTCCCTCCTGGCCTGTAGGGTTTCTGTTGAGAAATCTGATGCTAGCCTAATGGAGGCTCCTCTGTAGGTTACCATCCTTTTCCCTGGCTGCCTTTAAAATTCTTTCTTTGTCATTGACTTTTGACAATTTAATATTATGAGTCTTGGAGAAGGTTTCTTTACATTAAGATAATTAGGTGTTCTCTTAGATTTATGGGCTTGTATATCCAGGTCCTTCCCAAAGTTTGGGAAGTTCTCAGCTATTATTTCTTTAAATTATCTCCCTGCTTCCTTTCTCCCCTCTTATCCTTCTGAGATAACCATTTTCCTAATGTTGTCCTTCGTAAAAGGGTTGAATAGCTCTTGTTGAATTTTCTCATTTTTCATATCTGTTTCTCTTTCCTCTCCTACTTGTGTCATTTCTAGACTTCTATCTTTGAGCTCACTAATTCTCTCTTCCCATATGGTCTGCTTTATTTTCAATGCTTTCTAATGAATTATTCATCTCATTTATTGAGTTATTCAGCTCCAGGATTTATGTTTCGTTCTTTTTCAGAACTTCAATCTATTTGGTAAAATATTCCTCGTGTCCATTAATTTTAGTCCTGAGCTCATTAAACTGCCTTTCTGAGTTTTCTTGTACCTTGTTGAGTTTCTTCATGACAGTTATTTTGAATTCTCTATCAGTTAGACAGCAATATTCCATGAGTTTAAGTTTGATTTCTGAAGAACTGTCATTTTCATTTTGTGATTGTTCATTTTACTTGATGAATTGCTCCTCTTTCGATGCATTTAAAGTTAAATGACGTTAGAAATTAGAGTCCTTTCTTTTGTTTTCCAGTAGGTGTCGCTGTGACACACGTTTTTGGTTTCTCTACCGTGAGCTGCCTCTGGTTACAAATATTTGAAAGTTCGCACTTTTCAGCCTCCATCTTCTGTGTAAGAGGTATGGCTCTGTGCCTTCGTTGTTGCTTCTTGTGACTCTGAGCTTCTTGCAGCCTTGCTTCTGCCAGAGCCCCTGTCGTCACTGGGATGGTGGGCTCCTTCCTCCTGTCCCTAATCCCTTGAGACACAGGCCCTGCCCTGGGGTGGGAGGGTGAGAGTTGGGGGAGGAACCAGGGTCGCACAGGCACCTCTACTGTGTCCAGTGTTGTAAGGTTTGTGGCCTCTGCCACAGCCAGTGGGGGGGTGTGGAGGTGTAGAATTTTGGGGCCCCTCAACAGCTGGAGGAATGGGGTTTCAGGCCCCACTGCCATGCCTGCCCAGTTACCTGTGGCCACAGGCACTGGAGTGGTCTGGAGGCTGGAGTCCTGTGCACCATTTCCCCTGCTGTTGCTAAGGTTTCTGAAGCTGTAGGCTCAGCTACCATGGTCAGAGGGCTGGGATGGCAGGTACCAATGCCTCTGTTCCTTTAGTTCTGCCTCTTCTATGTGTTCCAGTCCACTCACCTTTAAATGTACAGATGTGTAGAATCCTCCTGCATCCTTTTGTCTTGGGTGGAGGTACCTTTGTTGAGTTGTGGGTATTTTATTGGTTGTAGATTGAAGAGGAGAGAAAAAGGTAGCTTTTCTCCCCACCATGCTTCTGACAACACTCCATTTGTGTTTGTTTCAAGTTATTTATTTATTTATTTATTTACTTACTTATATTTTTTATTTATTTATCTTTGGCTGCATTGGGTCTTGGTTGCTGCATGTGGGCTTTCTCTAGCTGTGGCGTGCAGGGGCCACTCTTCGTTGTAGTGCATGGGTTTCTCATTGCGGTGGCTTCTCTTGTTGTGGAGCATGGGTTCTAGGCTCACAGGCTTCAGTAGCTGTGGCACACCGGCTCAGCAGTTGTGGCTCACGGGCTCCAGAGTGTGAGCTCAGTAGTTGTGGCGCACGGGCTTAGTTGCTCTGTGGCATGTGTGATCTTCCTGGAACAGGGATCGAACCCCATGTCCCCTGCATTGGCAGGTGGATTTTTAACCACTGTGCCACCAGGGAATCCCCCTCAAGTAATTTTTGATAACCCTTTTGATTTCTTCTTTGACCCAGTGTTATGGTATGGAACCACAAACACCCCAAATAGTCAAACTAATCTTGAGAAAAGAGAACAAAGATGGAGGCGCCACACTTCTTGATTTCAAACTACATTACAAAGTTATGGTAACTAAAACAGTATGGTACTGGCATAAAAAAAGGCACATAGACCAATGCTACTGAATAGAAAACCCAGAAATAAACCCACACATATATGGTCAAATGATCTTTGACAAGGACACCAAGAACACCCAATGGGAAAGGCATAGTCCTTTCAAGAAATGATGGTAGGAAAACTGGATGTCCACATGCAAAAGAATGAAACTGGACCCTTGCCTTACAGCACTCACAAAAATTAATTCAAAATAAATTAAAGATTTAAACGTAGAACTCAAAACCATAAAACTCCTAGAAGAAAACAGAGAAAAATTTTTGTGACATTGGTCTTGTCAATGATTTCACGGACATGACACCAAAAGCACAGGCAAAAAAAAGCAAAAGTAAACAAGTGGGATTGTATCAATCTAAAAGGCTTCTGCATAACAAAGGAAACATTAAAAAAAGAAAAGAAAAGAAAAGGCAACCTACAGAATGGGAGAAAATATTTGCAAACTATGTATCTGGTAAGGGTTTAATATCCAAAAATATATAAAGAACACTTACAACTCAATGGCTATATATATATATCACAATTTTAAAATGGGCAAAGGACCAGAATAGACATTTTTTCATAAAGACATACAAACGATCCATAGATACATGAGAAGGTGCTCAACACCACTCATCATTAGAAAAATGCAAATCAAAAACATAATGAGATATCTCTTAACACCTGTTAGAGTGTCTACTATCAAAAGGACAAGAGATAACAAATATTCACAAGGATGTGGAGAAAAGGGAACCCTGTACACTGCTGTTAAGAATGTAAATTGGTACAGCCATTATGGAAAACAATAGTTCCTCAAAAAATTAAAAATAGAACTACCATATGATCCAGCAATCCTTCTGTGTATATATCTGAAAGAAATAGAGTCAGTATCTGGAATTGATACCTGCACTCTTACGTTCATTGCTGCATTACTTACTATAGCCAAGATATAGAAATAACCTAAGTGTTCCTCAGTGGGAGAATGGATAAAGAAAACATGGTATGTCTCTATATAATGAAATACTATTCAGCCATTAAAAAAAGAAATACTGCCATTTGTGATGACATGAATGAAACTGGAGGGCATTATACTAATTGAAATAAGCCATACAAACAGAGATAAAACTGTATGATCCCACTTATATGTGGAATCTTAAAAAAAAAAATGGAGCTCGTAGAAACAGGTAGTAGAATGATGGTTGTCAGGGGCTGGGGGTGCTGGGGGAAACGAGAAAGTATAACAACACTTTCAGTTATAAGATGAATAAATTCTAGGGCTGTAATGTATCGCATAGTGGCTATAGTTAATAATACTGTACTGTACACTTGAAATTTGCTGAGAGTCTTATTTTTTTTTCTTAAGAGAGTAAGTCTTAATCATTTTACCACACTCACAAAAGAAAATAGTTAACTATATTAGGTGACAGATATGTTAATTAACTTAATTGTGGTAATTATTCCATTGTTTAAGGATCAGCACAATTCTACTCTGTTCCATGTACCCAACACTTTGTTACTGCTGGCTCATTTTGAGAGTGGTGATTTAATTCAAGATGCAGTGGCGTCCAAAGCCTTAGTTCACATGAATCTGTATAGGCCCTCAAAATGTGAGCCAGATGTCATCTAGGGATTGCCTGCCCCTTGAGAGCTAGAAAGACTTGATAATATCCCCATCCCCACTTACTTTGGAAACCCAAAGCCGCCAAGATTTCTGTTGATGGATGGTAGGGAGGGAATGAGTTTATGTCCCCATGGTCATCTCACAATGTTTTACTGGCTTCTCTAACTCTTTTCCCTCTTCAGTTCCTAATTTTATGTCCTTTCCTAGAAAAAAAAAAATCCCCTTCTTTCTAGTACAGACCTAGAAAACCACATTTACACTCTTGGGGTCTTGTCTCAGAATCTCACTCTGTCAGTGGTTTTTCAAGATATCTTCTTAAAGGGGACGATTTTATCTATGAGATAATTCAGATGCCAGATACTAAAATAATATATTTTCACCTTCTAATAACTGTCTTATTACTCAACTTCTATGATTTGGGAATTTATTTCTTAGCTGTTTCTTTCTTGGCTCCATGGAAGGCAGGCCTGTTCAAGTACCTTAAATATCATCTTTTTCAGTATCCTGAGACATGTAGAGGAAAATGTCTTTCCCAAGATCACACTGCTATTTAGTATCAGAGCCATACTGCAGCTAAGAGCCTCTGAATTCTCATTCCAGTGTCCTTCCTATCACTCCACACTGCACTGATATTCCAAATAAATGCAATCATTATATAGGTAACCTATTGAAAGAATTTTCTCATTTAATCTAATGAGAAACGTTCAAATTACTTAATGAGAAGATTTTAAATTTATATTTTCCTTTGAATATTGAAATTGATAGTAACCACTCCTGGACCAGATATTCTTTGTGACTTTACATTAGAAAAGCAATTACGTATTCTTACAATTTATTGCTCTTTCAAATATGCCATATAGTTCAAAATGCCATGTAGTAATACAATTACTAAATTAATCACTGCTGCGAAGTCAATTTTTATTTATTTACATTTTTAACTCAGACTATAGGCAAATGTAATTTTATAAAATTAAAAAATTAGAGATGTTTAAGTAGAGAGAATTGAAGTAATTAAATGAAATTGACTTGTATCTACTCAATTTATACAAATGCCTTATTTATTTTTTCTAGTCAATATAAGGTTTTATTGGGATAATAAGTAAAACTTGTTGCACATTCATTGTGGCAGGCACTATGCTCTATATATTATGCTGTTTCTGTAACTTCTCTATGAGTTAGCTGTTATTTACAATTATTAGCTAGGAACATGAAGGTGCATGTGGAAAGGTTAAGTAAATTGCCCACAGACACACAATAAAGTAGTAGGAATTGAATTCAGACCCAAATCTATCTCACACTAACACCCACATTTTTACAGATGTGAAAATTGATTCTTTATTCACAATTATCAATATTATTTTACTATCTATATCTATTTGTATGTAGATTATTTTTCAGAGGTTGCATGCTAGTATCTAATGAAGAACTATATTTTTTCAATTACTCACTCATCAGTTAAGTCATTTAAAGCCTATTTTATGCCAAACAGCACGTTTGGTGCTAAAGGTTTAATGTATGCTTAGGTGTAAATAAGTATTTGAATAATTATGAAGATTTTTCCCCTAACATTTTATTAGCTTTTCTCAAATAACATATTTATTAAAATAGATAAAATACTATTAATGCAATAAATTTTGAAAATATTTTTCTAAGCGGTTTGAGATATTTTCCCCCTGGGAATCCTTGCCAGTTCCTCATTTAAATTTTTTCCTCCAAAATCTCTGGAATAATGAGAATGCAGCTTTGCCTGACCTGTAAATGGACTCACTTTCCCAATTATATTGAACATATTTTCTTAGCTTTTTTGACTGTCCGTAACATAATGGTTCATACTCATACAGGATTCATCTTTAAGCAACAAAATCTAGGACAGGATTTTGATAAGAAGGCTATCAAAAGCCTTTTGGAAGGCTTAGGAAAGATATCAAAAAGGATAGGAAGGCTTTTGATAGGAAGGCTCACCCTAATTGGAAATATGTCCGCATTTTTCTAGGTTACATGTAATGATGGACTTGACTGCATAAGAGTAGGGACATACCTGACCTAGCAGCATGTAAAGCATTCACATAACACAGATGATTTAACTCTATGAATATACAATACTCCCAACAAAAATCTTTTTTCTTCTCAAACTAAACCTGCCATTTTTAAAGTTCAAAACATGTATTAAAATCCAGATTTGACTTTAATAATCTAACAAGGATGAACTAAATGATATAAACCTGTTCCAAAATCTAATATGACTTCAATCTAATTTGGTGGAAGAGAGAAGATCAAGAGCAACAGACACCTTCTTGGACATACTTTAATTTGTACCTAAACTAGGAGATTTCAGAGAAATCCTTGGTTTTGGGAATGGTCTAGGACCTATACAAGGGAATCCATATTGGCCTGTGCACCTACTTCTATTTCAAAGACAAGATGATGTAAGGTATTATCTGAGACATGTGAGAGAAAGGGAGAATACAAAATCCTTATAAGGATAATTCTAACATACCTTGAAACATTAGTGTCACCACTTTATTGTATGTATGGAAAAAGAAGAGTTGCCTCACCTCTATCCCTGGGTGGCCCACTATATACTCATCCTCAATGCCTCTAACTCTGTGGTAAGCCACTACTCATGTTCTTGCTTGTCATCTTCCAGAATTCTTTCAAAGAATGCTGCTCCTTCCTCTTAAGTGGCAAGAAAGGGGACTGGCCATACTTGCATTTTCCTGCCCTGAACCTTTATCCTCCTGTGTATATGTCAATCATTACTGAAGGTTGGGAGAGATTAGAGTCAAACATAGCCTGGACACAGGTCATTGCCAAAGATTAAGCCCATCTTCAAGTCTACCCTTCTCTAGGAGTGCCTATTTCTTCATAGTGCAGATTCTGTAACACTCATTATCCAACTCTGCCTGCCATGTTGGTCAAGCTGTACAATATATGTGTTCCCATATCTCCAATGTGAAGTGGGACACAGATTACCCGGGATTTTCCAAAGTCTGTTTAACACTGTGGGGAGACTACATCAGGACTGCCTAGGTTTTAACCTGAGATGGATCAGGCAAATTAGTTTGTGCTTGTGGCTTCAGAAATAGGAAATAGGAAAAATAAAATTCAGAAAAAACTTGTATTTATATTTTTAAAAAGAAAAACATTGAAATATCCTAATTCAAAACTCAGAACTTTGTTAGAATTTCTTTCATTTATAGAAAATTTAGAATTTTGTTTGTTTCTTTTTAAAAATTATTATTACAAAAGAGTGTGGATTCCAAATGGTTTCAGTAGTTAGTGACTCTAAAAGTTTGAAACTAGCACTGGCTTTGGCATTCTAATTCGAGTGACCATTGATATTTAGAAATGAATGTGAAATGAAAAGTAAAGTTTCTTTTATTTTTTCTAGGAGATATCTATTATGAAAGTCTGTCTCTCTGTCTCTCTCCCTCTCTATGTTATAGATATTATGCCTTGATTTCCAAATTTATAAGATTATAATTTAGTACTATAATGCATCCCTCACATATGCACATTTTCTGTTTCCCATCTTCCCCATATGGTTTTATTAATTAAATCCAAATTTACTGTTTTTAATACTATGTCTATGTAAACATTTTTCATTCTGAGCCAAGCATTATGACATTTAATTTCCTTTCTTAGACAAGAGTTTTTACTTTTCTAAAAGTTATTTATTTTTTTTTTATTTGCTTGGCATTCTTCAAATATCTACTTATGTCTTCCCAAACTTCCAACAACTCTCTAAAATGCTTCTCAATAAAATTATTCACGAGGTCAAACCCTTCAACTTTATTTTATTTTATTTTTCTAAAAAGACCTTTCTCACAAATTCCACCAATGAACTAACCTCATATTTACTGGTTTATCCATAGCCTGCTGGAGTCCTAATCTCCTGGGACTTTTTTTGTTATTATATTGAGAATTCCCTTAGCCTCTCTTCTGTATAGGATTCTATTTCAGAAATCTTAATTTCCTCTTTCTGGGTTTAATTCCTCCTTTCTGTGAAAAAAGGTATATGGAAGTTAGATGTTTTTAGGTTTTTGCATGTGATAAATATGTATTCTCCCCCACAAATCATGGCTGATGGTACGGCTAGCTACAAAATTCTAAGTTGGAAATCATTTTCCTCAGGATTTTAAAGAATTGTTCTACTGTGCTCAAGCTTTCAGGGTTACTGTTAATAAGTTTTCTAAAATAGCTAACATTAATTTAAGAATTCCTATATACCATGTTCTATATTAGCCTATTTATTCCTCATAACAAAGTTATGAAAAAGTAATATTATCCATAAAGATAGTTGAGGAAATTGAGGTCCAAAGAAATTGAAAAGCTTGTCTCAGGTTACTTAGCAAATAAATTTTACAGTCAAAATCTGAATCTACACTCTATTGACTCTCTTGTACTGGCACTCCGGTGCTAATCTAATTTTGATCCACCATATGTAAACTAGTCATTTTCTTTCTCTGGAAGTTTTTAGCATCACTTTTTTCCCTTTGATTTTCTGAAATATTACAATATGCATTGCTTTTAACATTTCCAATTTTAATCTATATACTCATATCCTTGAGCTCATAATTGCCTCTTTCCTGTTTTCCATATAGTCTCTTCAAAAAATCTTTATAATTTGATATTTAAACTCCTGGAATAATCCTCTAATTTTTTAACCTATTCTATTTTATTTTCTGTCTCTTGCCATTTTCCTCTATTTTCTGGAAGGTTTCCTCAATTTTACATTTCAACTTTTCTACTGAATATTTATTGCAGTTAGCACATTTTATTTTCAGGAATCCAATTCATGTTTATAAATATATTTCCATTTCTTTTTTATGTGTCCTAAAACATTCTAGAATTTTTATAGTATCAATTTCCACCTTTGTTAGGTTTATTCTTAGGTACCTTATAGTTTTGTTGTTGTTGTAAATTATGTTTTTTAAATTACTTTTTCTAGTTATGTTTGGTGGTTTTCAAGAATGCCACTGATTTTGTACTGCTGTTTTTTCTTTATATTCATTTTCTTCTTTTACAATTACTTAGCATGGGCCATATATAGTTTCCTTCTTGATTATTAATCATTTTATTATTAGTAAGTCTCTTAATCCAACAAAAGCTTTGTATGTGTATGCTGGGGTTTGGTGGCTGTGTGAATTGGGACAGCTTCATTTTGTGTATATTGTCTCAGAACACTTTTTCATCAATCCATCTGTGTCTGCTTTAAGATCATTTATTTTCTTTGTAGTACCTTTGCCTGTTTCTCAACATCTTTTCAGAATGAGCAGAAAATCTATATGGCTCCTTATGAAACTTATTATGTTATAGATTTCCTTTATGGTATTAGAGAGTGTATTTTATTCCCCCAAGCTAACATGTAGAATTGGATTATCAAATCAGACAAAAGTGAATCAGAGATCCTATTCCGGCATCAAACTTTCATAATAATTTCAAGGATACAGTCAATCAAGATGTTCAGACAAAACAGAGAAAGGCCTGAGATATCAACAGCAGCTCCTCAGGTCCCATTTTCCTGCATTGGACATTAGTATCTGGCTCAGAACAATAGATCAGGTTTCTAAATAAGGTTCATGGGGTTACCTCAGACAACAAGAGCAGTTAAGGTATAAAACATTTCCATTTATGTCTCAGAGAATTGTATAACTTACAAGATATACACCATACCGCATAGGTTCTAGGTTATATTTATTATAGGTAACCCTGAGCCAGGAACACTCTATAAAGGGCATTTCAGAGATAAAGTTTCTTCCCCCAGCAAATATCAGTAGTCCCTTTTCCCAGAAGTCCAGCTGACAAGGAGATTAGACCAGGTCACCTACCTTCTATTCTTTCTCTCAGGGCATCTGACGGTAAACAGAGTGAATAGATTGCAGGTTAACTGCTTTAGTTACTTCTTTACACTCCCAAAAGGATTCTGTACAACTATCAAACTGATCATCAAATATGTTCCTTGCTAATACTTGCGACTCTTACTAACTTCCTCTGGAAAATATTGGTTTTCGTTGTGACTTTTAGAGTTTGTGTATAGTTCCAAGGCTCACCACATCCTGGTAGCTCACTGTTCAAATAAACAAGTCTTTAATTAGATCTTTAAGGTCAGAGACCTCCGTATTTCTAAGAGGTTTGGCCATGCTCAAAGTCTGTTGGTACTATTTCCTCTCTAGAAGAGTCCAAATTCCACTCTGTTGAATTTTCATGCTGGTCCTTATTGTTTATTATTTGGGCTGACAATCTCATAGTTTTATTAGAGATGAAGGGGATTATTCCCTATAATTTTTGTTCTTGTTATTTTCTCTTGTCATTAAGGAGGAGGTTGGAATGGAGATAACTTTACTCTGTAATCTTTAAACATAAGAAAATGAAACTTTTTTTAAAGACCTTCTACTGCTATAACTAAAATGTCTGTGATTTGAAGAAGTTTCCTAAAACAAGATTTACTTCAAACTCACGTGTTTGATTTTTTGTGAAAGAATCAGTTTTATAAATTCTAGAATTAACGAGGATCCTATATAAACTTTGAAAATATGCAAAAACTTTTTGAAAAGCAAATGGTTAAATTTTGTGATAATTGTTTTTGGATTCTGAAAGTATATAATTGATACTGGTGAATGTAAGAGTAAATAAAGGAAAAACAGAACTAAAATTTAGACTCACTTTCAACTACTTTAAATCAGTACCTAGAGTGTCAAATTTTATCTGCAGCAATAAAGAATTTAATTTAAAGAATACACTGAAAGTATACTCTATGGTGCTGCTTTTTCCTATATTTTGGATTAGCCTTTTATATTCTGAATTAATAAGAGAATCAGATGCAAAATTCTCTGACGGTATAGGTAATTATTGACCAGTTTCCACTAAATGATAGGTCAAAAGAGTAAAGGCCACACCTTATCTTTTTACCTCTCATACTTTAGCATTTTATCTTGCTCGTGATAGTTAGTTTTCAAGTGGGTGTGCCCTGTACTTCTATCAATAATGTGATGAAAATATTTAAACAATATTCTTTTATTGCCACTTTTCCAATTAATTAATACATGTCAATAAAAATGTTGGCACTTTTTTCATAAGCACCATCTCATTTATTTCTAAGGTCTCTAAAGATTCTTTTCAATGAGTTAAAAGAGCACAAAATATTCTCTACTGGAAGGAGAATAGCAAATCTTCAGCAAAATAACATTTGTCAAAAAAAAAGATGTATCTCTCATCAGAAAATCTACAAACAATAAATGCTGGAGAGGGTGTGGAGAAAGGGAACCCTCTTGCACTGTGTGTGGGAATGCAAATTGATACAGCCACTATGGAGAACAGTATGGAGGTTCCTTAAAAAACTAAAATTAGAACTAACATATGACCCAGCAATCCCACTACTGGGTATATACCCTAAGAAAACCATAATTCAAAAAGGGACATGTACCACAATGTTCACTGCAGCACTATTTACAATAGCCAGGACAAGGAAGCAACCTAAATGTCCATCAACAGATGAATAGATAAAGATGTGGCACATATATACAATGGAATATTACTCAGCCATAAAAAGAAATGAAACTGAACTATTTGTAGTGAGGTGGATGGACCTAGAGTCTGTCATATAGAGTGAAGTAAGTCAGAAAGAGAAAAACAAATACCATATGCTGACACATATATATGGAATCTAAAAAAAATAAAAAAGGTTCTGATGAGCCTAGGGGCAGGACAGGAATAAAGACGCAGATGTAGAGAATGGACTTGAAGACAAGGGGAGGAGGAAGGGTAAGCTGGGACGAAGTGAGAGAGTAGCATTGACATATATACACTACCAAATGTAAAATAGATAGCTAGTGGGAAGCAGCTGCATAGCACAGGGAGATCAGCTCAGTGCTTTGTGACCACCTAGAAGGGCGGGATAGGGAGGGTGGGAGGGAGACACAAGAGGGAGGGGATATGGGGATATATGTATACATGTGGCTGATTCACTTTGTTGTTCAGCGGAGACTGGAACAGCATTGTGAGGCAATTATACTACAATAAAGATGTTTAAAAAAAAAGACATATCTCAGTCAAATTAAATTACAGAGAGTATTGACATTGATAGAATAAAAATTCCTAAGATAGAACTGGGCAGAATTCCTAAAGTGACACCCAGTTCTTACAAAATCTACCACTAGGAAACAGAGGTTTCATTTTATATCTCATTGTACCTGCACCAAGGAACCTTCTTTAGCAAAGTCCCAACATGCCTCTTCAATTTCAATACGACATTTTATTCTGAAGTTAATAGATAATAATACATACAACCATAGACTATCAGCTAAATCAAGACACTAAATATAGAGAAGGTAATACTGTAGCTTCTGTTCTATTAGGACATAAGAACAGGACCCAAATCTGACCAGATATAAGATCTTTAGACTCATTCAATCCAGTACCGCATGGCAGAGCATAGAGCAAGCCTCTCAGAGATGGTGTTGTACCAGAACAACCTTCCTGACTTAGTTTTCCTCCCTCACAGAATCAATTTGGTTAAGAGAGGAAACCAAAGTCATACAACATCATCATGTGAAAGCCATTGGAAAGAGAATGAAAAAAAGAATATAGAGAATGTAGGAGAAGATTCCTTGTGAGCTCCAGATAATTAATTATTATAGACTACATAATATGTTTCTTTTAGTTTTTAACTTATTAAACATGAAAGGGCCTTTATATTGTGAAAAGCACCCAAGTGTTATGACTTTGTATGGGAATCATCATTAAATCAGCTACCCCTAACTAATTGTTAGAAACACCCTATGTAAGAAATACAGACATATATTAGAGATACATAGCTGGGCAAATGGTGTTAATGGCAACAAACATGTTTTTCAACATGCTTTTCTGAGTTCTTAGAAATGCCTTTGACAAAAAGGTTAATGAGAATCTTCTAAAACATAACAAAATGTTGATTGTAATGATATTATAATTATTTAAGTATACTTTTTTTTATGCCTTTCTGAGTTTTTCAAGTTGGTTACTTATTAGAGCTTTAACCAAAAATTAATGAATTATGAGAAGTTATAGATTATATATATATAAGAACAGAAACACCTTTTATTTCTCTGTGTGTATGTATTTAATTCAAACTTTATAATTTAGATTCAGCATGAATCACAATAAATGGATCTTCAGCAGAGTTACTAATAGAAAAATTAGCATTGCCATCGCCGGAAACATAGATTTTAATTCCTGTACAATCGTTACCAATTTTATCTCCAGAAATGACATCACAATATGTACCAGCAGGAAGACCAGTTTGCAAAGTTGAAAATAATGCCCTGTAAAATAAAATTTAAGATTTCACCACAATTAAAAGCAAGAATACAGACTATCTCTAAAACAAAGAGTTTAACTTTGTGCTGTAGAACTCTAAGCAGTCAAGGTCTCAATGAAAATAAAATCTAAATACAAAGGCCTCCCCAGTGGCTGTAAGTAGTTTTCTTAGGGCCAACAATATTCTTATAGAAGAGAAGACTTAGGCGTAACCTAGTCAAGAGTAAATATTATTAAAAAAAAAAAAAAAGGTTGAAGAGTATCAGTGAAGATTTGGTTGAGTTGGCTCCCTTAGAGAAAATTGATTCCTGTGGTAAACACACACATTTTAAATTTGTCTTCATCTGAACTTAAGAAAATACTGATTACTGTCAAGAATTTAAATATGATTATTTCTTTAAAAACCTTTTTTTTTTTCAAGAGGGTCAAAGAAATTTGGGCTGGAGATAAAAATAATCTCGCATTTCTATGAAGATGTATATGGTTTTAAAATACAAAGCTGTCCCACAAATTTATTTTGATTCTCCCATCTACAAAAGACAGAAATTAAAGGACTGGCAATGGAGTCTTGGGGAAGAAAGACATACACTTGATTTATTTTTTGTCAGTAAAATATAATTTGGGCTAGAGTGAGCTAAGCATGAGTGGAAGTAAGCCTTGGACAAAGGTATTTCAACTGCTTGCAAAGAGGTCTTCTGAGCTATAGTTCTCTGTGTGAGGGAATCAGTATACTTGAGACAGAGAATATAAGTGTCACAAATGAAAAGCCAGTAATGAGATGTTTCAGAACTAAAACTAAAAAATCTCCTGAGGTCAATCAATGACCATAACATATGTATTCTTTATATATATATATGTATGCTTTAAAAAGTATTATTTGTCACAGAAAGACAGGACAGTGAAAAAAGAAGACCAAAGAACTAGATACGAGGGTAGGTGAAAAAAAAGAGACAGAAAAAAAGATATTTCCATCCTGAGGCAGTATTTTTCCATTATTTATTTTAAAAGTGCTAGAAGACAGTCTTCTAGGGATTTCACAACCTTTATATTATGTGAATATTTATGTGAGGTGTATATGTTAGCATATATATGTGCATCATATCTGCCCATGATATGCACAAGTGTACAAAAAATAACTCTACTTAGAAGAGAAAGCCCTTATAAAGAGAGGAGATCAAAAGAATAAGAGTCATCATCATTTTTCTGCTGATCACTATGTTTTCTTAATCTGCTGACTAAAGGATTTTTCAGATATGAAAGAAGTAAATGAACAGGAAAAGAATAAACCAAGAACATGTTGGTATAATTATTTCTAATTGATGTCTACTTACCAGTCATCATTGTTAAAGACAATGAATCCTCTGTTTCCTCTTCCAAAAGCTACTTGGTTGCTACCATTATCCCACCAGTTTGTTAAAGGTTGGCCATCAACTACATTACGGAACACAACCATGTTCCTAAACACAAAATAGCATAGGAAATGCCGATGAATATGTCAACAGTTTAAAACAAAATGTTAAGAAACTGTATTATTAGAGGATATCTCTAAATAAGTATTCCTACCTTATTTGACGCCATCGATGTTCACAGACCCAGTCATTGCCACAAGTAGTATCTGGATTAATAGTAACTTCTTTAATGACTCCATTATTATTTGGTGGCCCAATCCAATCATTAACATCCTCAATTAACAAAACTATATTAATACATTTTAAAAGCTCACATTATTAACATTACATGTGTCCTTATTCAGTCCACCAAACCCAATCTGTCCTTTATGTGTCTCTGTAGTGTCTTCATTGAGAATCCACTTGTTCCGTATTTTTACTGAATTTATCTTCCCCCTAACTTCCCATTCTCTAGTGCCATATTTCAAACAAGGCTATGATTCTCTTACCCTCTCATTTTCTTTGCAAGGAATTGCAATGACTTCTTAATATCACTCTAGGTAGTGCAATGTCACTGAAATGGCAAGGCCTTTAGTGTCAGAAGCAGCAGGACTAAAAGATAGCTTCTATTAGTACTAGCTACAAAAACTTAGTTAATATACAAAACTTCGGTGCCTGATTTTCCTCTTCAGTAAAGTGAAGATATTACTTAGTGGCTATAAAAATTAAACGAGGTATGTAAAAATGCTTTCCACATGATAATTGCTAAATAAATATTAGTTTCTTTCATTCTTCTTTGTTAAATAAATGTACTAATCAAAGCATCACAATATCCCTTACTAAATTGACCAAATTTTTAATATTGTGGTTTCTGATTGGTACTTTCAAAGATAATCATAGGAAAAAACAGATTATGTCTAGGAAGGTTATAAAGGTCTGTCTTAAATCCTGTTGTATGATGAATAGTGGACAAAACTAAGAGTTGTTAGCATGCACAAGTCCTGGAGAAGTCTTGGAAATGTTATGGGAAAAGGGGAAATGGACATACGCCATGACTCTGGCCATCAGAAATAAGACCAGTTAGTGGTAATTACAAGAAGTTGGCTCAATATAAAGGGACATCTTCTAAATATTAAGGCTATCTAACAATAGAATGAGTTGCTGTACAAAGTAGTGGACTTCTCAATTTGAAAATAATCTACTAGAAACTAGATAAATATTTATCTGGTTTGCAGCGAAGAGAATTTTCTACTTCAGGTATGAAGTTGCTGTATGATGTTGCATTTGAAATCTTCAGTTTGAAAACTGTCCACTAACTTGCCAAATATATTCTTTAATAATCTTATTTCTCAGTTTTTTTTTAATTATTACTCAGATTATTGTCTTTACCATACCGCCCAAATTTTTTTCATCTTTAACAATCCCAGCAGAGTCAGCAAATGTCTCTTCTTTAACACATATACTTTCTTTCCTGTTATACCATACTTTCTCTATTGAACCTAGGTCCAATTGGATCATCTCTTTGCTTCCCAAAAAACTTCTTTTAAAAGTATTTAACAAATATTTATATTGCTCGTACTGTAGTGCATGTACTGTTTTAATTTTTTTGAAGTGTTAATTTGTAATCACCATGTCAACTCTATGAAATAGGTACTTATGAGAAATACATATTTTACTCACTGTATCCTATTTTTAAGTGTGTTTTGTTTTGTTTGGTGAGGGGCTACCTTTGTTATATTTTGAAATAGCTTACATACTCTTTGTCCATAGAAATCATTAATTTTAATTTTTTTAATATCCACTGCATTGTTAAAAGAGTCCTGCATCAGGTCTACACTTAATAAATATTTGATACAAAAAATACCGAATGTAATAGCATCATGTGAAATTAAAACAAAATTAACCTCTTTTTCTTGAGGAAAAGACATTTTGGACAATACCAAAACTTACTTGTCCATTTTCAAAATGTCTTGGCCAACGGTAGCTTGACATTACTCGTGTAAATCCATAGGGATGAGCGAGCATAAATCCAACTCCCATTTTGTACAGTCTATAACATTATAGAAGAAAATAATATTTTTAATATCATTAAAATGTAGGTTTAAAAATGGGGAACTTTGTTTCTTACCTAGTGTCCCAGAATGTAAGAATAGATGCTCCCCCAGCTCCCTGCCCTCGCTGATTGTCATGGTTATCAACAAAGACAAGTGCTCTGTCAGAAGGCATGAAACCCCAGCCTTCTCCCCAGTTCCTATTTAAAAAGAAAAAAAAAAATCTTAAAAGCACCTATACGTATTCTTTTACAATAGCTTTTAGAGTAACCTACATGTGTATTTCGTTCAGAATAGCACCCTCTAATGAAATTCTCTAATTAAATGATTATTCTGTAGGGCTTTCAAAATATAAACTATATAGATATATTATCTACAAATTCATTTCATGCATGTATATATGTAGGAATTACTTGACTTACATTCATGTTACAGGTATAAGATTTTTGTTATAAAAGTTATTTTAGAAGTTTCACTAAATTATAATTTAGATGGACTGCAGAAGGTTCAACATTCTTATCATTTTATACACAATGGCAAACTGTTTTTAAATAAGGCTTCAATATTATATTGTTATAATATAAATATTTTAATATTTGAAATTAATTGATTAATATATGTAAATTCTATAGTATGGCCACATTGTAGGGACTTCATAAAGTACAGAATCATTTTAACAATAACCTGGCCTGCACAATTTATGTGCAAACATTAGTCAAATCTAGTAGAGACGTATAATACCAGGATTAAAATCTCTATGTGATGTTTTGGGTCTCTAAAATTACTTCCTCGTGATTGCCGTTCTAAATAATGATGATAATTTGGCGTTTGGGGAACTCTGACACTTGCTATTAGTAAATGAATCCTTGGATGTTGTCTAAATAAGAAGGCTTAAAGAGGAAAATTCATGTTGGGGTAATATCACAAATAAATCCGTGAAATACTTCAAAGGATCAATTGTATTTCACTTACTTTAAGTAAGACATCTTCTCTCCATTCCACTTGCGCAGAACTGTGCCTAGTTTTGCACCATATTTAAATTCTGTCACACGGCCATTTCCAAAGTACTCACTGCTTTTAATTGGCTCACCACCCAGATCAATTACCTAGTAGAAATCAAAAAGAAAATATCGTTTTAAATAAGAGCTGAAAAGAATTTTAACTAATGAGTTACTATTATATAGAAAATAACTTTATACTATTTATGTTATGTGAAATGCCCCAAATGCTTTTGCTTATGTTAAGATTCTTATTTTCCTTTGTTAAAATCTATGCTACAATATTAAAAGTAACATGACAAAGTAACCTGTTGTCCTGTGAGAATGCTGACCTAATTTAGTCTTGCACATAAATGATAAGAATAGCTCACACTTACAGAGCACTTAATATCCAGCTGGCAATATTTCTAAGTGCTTGCTAAATATTACCTCTTTAATTCTCCAAAGAAAACAAAGACATAACCATTATCATTATTCCTTTCGATAAACTTTGAAAAAATTATTGCTCAGAGAGGTTAATCAATTTGCCTAAACAGACACAGCTAACAGCACTATAGCCAAGAATTTAAGTCACATAGCCTGGCTCAAGACAACAACTATATTCTTATCTGTCTTCTATAATGGTCTCTAGGGAGATGATACATGACACAGAGATTTTTGGCAGCCTAAAAAAATTCTCGGCACTTGCATAAAAAAGCTCCTGTGATAGAGTCAGATATGCTGTCTCTGAATCAAAGGAGTTTAAGGAACACTCCTCCGTATACATGAGTCAGCCATTAACCTACAGAAATTGCACTTTTAATGAAATCTGCCATTTACTTTCTGATGAATCTTTGTTTTATCTGCACATATATGTATTGATGTACCTCCTGGTAAATGAAAGGTTTACTTCCTGCAGGGAACCATCTTGTGTTTAGATTATGCAGTTTATCCAAAATTGCCTTCATGTCTCCAGGCCACATGTGCTTAGAAGCATCAATTCTGAACCCTGCTACACCAATGTCAATGAGACGGTTCAGATATTCAGCAATCGTGCAGCGCACATAATCTTTCTCCAGTGCAAGATCAAGAAGACCAACCAGACGACAATCTCGGACCTATTGATGTAAAAAATGTTGTGATTGGTACATAAAGCATCATCTTTGCCTGAGAATCCATTTGATTATTCATTCATTTATTCATTAATAGATATTTCTATAGTATCTTGCATTGGTCTCTGGGGATACTGACATTCTAGTATGGACATACCTTTGAAACATTTTCTAGTATAAAAATGGAGAATGTAGGAAATACAGTGGATGAGCTTTTTCATTGTGAAAAATTTAATTGGGAAAAATGTTTTAAATATCGATTTGAGATTCTTTGTTTGAACAGTCAGGCTTGGAATCCTGTTCTAAGGAATCTCCACTAATATTTAAAATGAGATCAATAAGCTACATGTGGATAATAAAAGGCATAGACAGCTCTTTTTGCTAATTACCTGAGAAGCATCATTATAGTTCTCAATGTCTCCACTTCCAGTTTTACATTTACCGCCATTAAAATCCCAACCAGAGTATGGGACTGCTGGAAAATCCTCAGTTCCAGGGTTGAAGTAACTCCCACAAGTACTGCTCGTTCCTTCAGCCACACCATTTCCACACATATGATTAATTATAGCATCCACATAAATACGGACCTGAAAGGCAAAATTTCTATTTCAATGGGACCTAGAGAAAGGTAGAAATTTATAATAGTATTAATTTGAGTTTACAGCACATTAATAACACTCCAAAATATTTCTTTGTTATTTTATAACTTACCTTCCTAGAAGAGCAACAGTCAAATGTGAAAGGAAATCATTGTGAACTAAAGCCCTACATGCATTCTAGCCACTTGGTGGAATATTTACATATATGACAAATTAAGAGAACCCAAAACTACCATAACTGTGAAAAAATGCAAAGGCCCTTTTTTTTTTTGGCGGGGAGGGGCAGGAGAAAAGAATCAGATTAGGCAGGAGAGATGATTGGTTTTTGCAATTTCCATGGGTCATCCTAGGAAATAAAAAGCCAGTCTCTACTATCTATTTAGGATCAGTAGGTATTGTCTCTTGTTATGCTCCTCATCAAAGAGAAAATAATTATTTACCATCAAAGAACCTATGGGAAGAAAGGCCCAGGAATTATGGGTGGAGACACAAGTCACATAAAAGTAACAGCCAATACTGTAACTGGAATTTCCGATTCCTAACTGGAAAAGTGTTCCTCAGAAATGCATGCAGCCAGAAGGGTTAAAAGTTGGTATTTTGCTGTATGAGTAAGTTCGTGGCCTTAAACTTTTACTTACATCTTCTTTAGTGCATAAATAAATATTTACAAAAGCTGAACATAAGGTAACAATTACATTTTAATTTATGGCTAAAGCATGAAGTAAAATTTTAAAATATATGAAAATCGTTGTGCTTGAAAGGAACAGGAGGCAAGAGAGAGAAATCCTTTTTCTATATAATACTTTTAAAGGGAACTTTAATTCACTTACACCAACGTTGTTACATCTAGTCACCATGTCTTTGAATTCATCCTCATTTCCTGATCTTGTACATAACTTGTAGCTAACTGGTTGGTATCTTTCCCACCAAGGTCTTGAAGGGTTATTAATTACCGCATTTTCATTGGGTGGGGAAACCTACAAATAAAACAACAGTAGTAAGTATCAAATTACAGCTTACTTTGTATCACTGAATAGTCTAGAAACGACTCAAGAGTCTAAACTTGTTTCTGAATCTTTGTATATGCAGCCACATTCCTTGACAACCATTAGAAAATATTAACTTCACATTGGAAATGTCCTGCTGAAAAAAAATATTGTATTAGAAATAAAACATGAAGTTGCCAACAATTTCAAATTTTTTTCTTCCTCAGAAAACTGTTTTACTTAGAGTACTTATTTGTGAAGTAAAATGTTGTCCCAGCTTCACAGACACAGAGCATAATACCATTTACTCTAAGCACAGCGAAGTCTGCAATTTATACTGTGAACAATACCCACCTGAACCCCTCCAAATCCTTTGGGAGCTAAGTATCGCTCACATTCAAGAGCAATATCAACCCAGCGCCACTCAAACAGATGGACAATAGATGTCCGTCCAGATTCGGTATTTGGGGCATACTGAGCCCAGCAGAATCCAATGGCTGAAAGCAATAGAAAGAACTTCATTTTGCTTTCAAGCTGTCAGTGTTCTTTCCAGCAACTATTTATATTCCTGTAAGAAGCATATTTTACAATGTAAATATTAACATGAATAAACACTTAGAGCACACACCATTTATTCATAATCTGAAAAGAACTATCAATAATAATGTTAAACAGGTGAAGAACAGCCATAAAATCTCCTAGGAATGACACTTAAATGACCTTTTAGAACAATGTTTTCCTTTTTGAGGGAATATTAACCATTTTTAAACATCTGGCATTTTATATATCTATATGTATATAAAACGTCCGTAATCATGTATTATTTAACTAGGATTCGATCATATTTCTGAAGTCCTTCACTGAGAGAAGGAGATTAACAATTAGGGCCAACTGAATTCACAGTGGAAATTTTGCCTGAACTATCTATTGCAAACATTTGTAATGTTTCAATTTCAAAAAGAAACAGAATATTCAATTCAGTTCTGGTTTCACCTTCAAAGAAAATTTGTAGTTATTTCAATTTCTGGATTAAGATTTAAGAAACTATTTGGAAGATGGATGCACATGCATTGAGGCAACAGACCTTTCCCCTCCTCCCTCCCCTCTCCATCAAATCCTGTGCTTAATGCATTGGCTATAGCAGTAGAGTGTGGCTTTTTTCTTTCTCTCTCTCTCTTATTTCTTATAACCAAATATCTCTTCTACCTGATCAAACACTACATCAATAAATTTGCATCCATTTTCCTTCTTAATGTACATGAAATCCTGCTAGAGAGAATATAGTACAGGCAGGAAGAAGTCCATTCATTCAACAAGCATTAACTGAGTGCCTGCTTTTTGCTAAGCACATGGATAATACTCAGGATACAATGATGAAAAAGATGGACAAGATTTTGTTCTTGAGCAGCTTACATTCGAGTGGAAAAACAGAAAATACATGAGTTAATAATAATAATAATAATAAAACACTTCAAGATGGCAATAAGAACTAATATGAAATAACAGTGTAATGAAATAGAAAATGACTTCACCATCAGGGTATTTTAGACTGAATAGTCTGGGAAGGTATCTTCAAGAAAGTGATTTTCAACTAGAATTTGGAGGTTTAGAAGGAGCTAGTGATTTGAAGATCAGAGAAAGAGAAATCTAGATAGAACAAAGTACAATAGTAAAAGCCCAAGGCAGGAAAAAGCTTAGAATACTCAAGTCTCTCTCTCTCTCTCTCTCTCTCTCTCTCTCTCTCTCACACACACACACACACACACACGCACACAGTCAGCACAGCTAAACAGTGTGTGATAAAAGGGAGAGTAAAGTAAAACTGTATTCCCGTAAGAAGCATGTTTTACAAAGTAAATTTTAACATGAATACATACTTAGAGCACAAACTGTTTATTTGTAATCTGAAAAGAACTATCAATAAAAATGTTAAACAGGTGAAGAACATCCATAAAATCTCCCAGCAATACCATCTAAGTGACCTTTTATAACAATGTTTTCCTTATTGAGGGAATATTAACCTTTTTAAACATCTGGCATTATATATATCTACAAAGTCTGTAATCGTGTTATTTAACTAGGATTAGATCTTTTTTTTAAGTCCTTCACTAATAGAAGGAAAATAACAATTAGGGCCAACTGATTTCACAGTCAAAATATTGTCTTAACTATCTAGTGCAAGCATTTGTAATGTTTCGATTTCAAACAGAAACGGAATATTCAATTCAGTTCTGTTTTCAGTCCCAACCAAAGTTTTTAGTTATTTAAGTTTCTGCCTTAAGAAATTAAGAAATTTCAATATGAGGACTTCCCTGCTGGCACAGTGGTTAAGAATCCGCCTGCCAATGCAGAAGACACGGGTTCGAGTCCTGGTCTGGGAAGATCCCACATGCCGCGGAGCAACTAAGCCCATGAGCCACAACTACTGAGCCTGTGCTCTAGAGCCCGTGAGCTACAACTACTGAATCCGCGTGCCACAACTGCTGAAGCCCGTGTGCCTAGACCCCGTGCTCCGCAACCAGAGAAGCCAGTGCAATGAGACGCCCATGCACATCAAGGAAGAGTAGCCCCCGCTCGCAACAACTAGAGAAAGCTCACGCACAGCAACAAAGACCCAATGCAGCCAAACATGAATAAATAAATAAATAAATAGATAGATAGATAAAGAGTAGCTCCCGTTCACCGTAACTAGAGAAAGCCCAGGTGCAGCAACGAGGACTCAATGCAGCCAAAAATGAATAAATAAATAAGTAAACAAACAAACAAATAAATAAAATTTAAAAATGAAAAAATAAAAAAAGAAATTTCAGTATGACATTTTATTCTGAGGTGAGTAGATATTAATAAAACGTACAACCATAGAATATTAGCTACATCAAGACATTAAGTTTAGAGAAGGTAATTCTGTGGCTTCTATTCCATTAGGACATAATCACAGGATCCAAATCTGACCAGACATAAGGTCTTTAGACTCATTCAGTCCACCACTGCACCACAGAACATCTGAGCAAACCCCTCGGTGACGGTGTTGTACCAGAACATCTTTCCTGATGTCCTGGATGTTTTGGAAACTGTGGGTTTTACCATCAAAAGCAGTGTCACTGTGAAAGACTTTGAGTTCAGATATGATACGGTAAGGTCTTAAGTGCTAATGATCACAGTACTGAGATAAGGCATATTTCAAAATATAAGCACTGATGCATTTAAGTTGTATTGCTAATCTTATAAGTACATTAGGGTAACTAAGCAAAGCAACAAGTCTATTCTCAGTAGAATGATTTATAGGTAGGTTGGGCAGGAGGTTTGCAGCAGGATTAGGTGCCAAAGTGAGTCCGGAGTGATAATTCCAGATAATCAGAAAAGGAAATAAAAAATACATCTGATGATTGAAATAATTCTAATAGCGCTCTAATTTCTAACAGTGAATGATGGAACCATTGAGAATTCTAAAGTGTTTCTGCTTTTCTGCCTGGCTACAGGGTATGCTCCATTCTATTTAAGTGTTGAGCTTCTGTGATCTTAATTTACAGTGATATATTTGTTTGTTGCTTTTCTAAGAATAAGAGGAGATAATGGAGTGGTATTGTAGAATTCAGACTGTAAATTTAATGTCCATAAAAATCCATGAGTGCAGTGTATCCAGTCAGAAATGTTTTGTGGAGGGATTCTCAACATGATCAGAAGCTGTAATAATGATACAATTCAACCAATAAAAAAGGTCTGAGAGAGACAAGACCTCTCTCTTTCCCAAGAAATCAGGAAATCTTGAAGAAAGAACTCATAAAGAAATAAAGGCAAAACCTGATCAAACGGTTAAGGGAAAGGAGGGAGGAGTCTGTCTCTCAGATGGATTGTGGTCAAATTCCCACAGACTGATTGCTAAAGTATGCAGAAGGAACAAATGCATATACACTGAAATTCTTTGTGACACATTTGAATTAAAAGGCAACACTGATTTGAGACTTATGCAACATAGTGTTGCAGGAAAGAGATTCTTCCCAAACAGAAAAAGACTTTGGCACTCAAGAGCTCTAATAGCGGCTTTGGCGTGGAAGTGTGGCCTCAACAGCATGGTCTTTGCACGAGGGGAATTTGCATCAGCAGGGAAGGGGCTGGTGGTCTATATTAGTCAAAAGACAGTTTCACATGGTAGCTTAGCAGGCATCAAGGAAGCCACAATATAAAGGAGGAAGATGGCTGGTGCCACACGGTTCAGGAGAATACAATCATGTCTGAGATATGGCATCACATCTTCCAGATAGAGAATCTGGAAGACTTTGAGGGCAAGCTGTCAATGCCACAGGAAATGGGTGGAGTCAGAGTTTGAGACATACAATGAAACATGTGAATCTTCAGACACATCTTCACTGAGACCACAGAGTTGATATGAAACCTAACTGAGGAAACAACGTTATTGGCTAAAGAACCCCTTTTATTCAGCAAATCTGCACTTTCAGGAGAAATAACAAATGAATTAAGTATCAGTCCAGGATATAGTGAAACATTAAGATGACATGGAGTACATGACCCTTGAAATGAGGGGTCATGTGTGTGCTAGCAAAGTGATATGACAAGAGAGTCCAGAAAAAGAGAATTTTGGAGAGAGACTGCAGAGCAAAAAGAAGCATAGGTTTTAGTATGAATGCTTTGGATTTCAAGTGACAAAAACAATCAAGAACAATTTGTTAGCTTTGTCACTGGGAAGTTAAGGGATACAGATGGCTTCGGACTGGAATTAAAAGCTCAAAGAAACCTCAAGACATTTTCTGTCTCCATCTCTTGGCTCTGCTTTCCAGTGTCTTGGCTTCATTCTCAGGCAGGCTTTTCCCACACGGTGGCAAAACTGGTCAAACGCAGTGTCAAGCTTACTTCCCAGCAGACTGGAAACTCAGAGAAAAAAGTAAGTACTTCTTTCCCAACAGTGTAAGCCAAAGACTCAAGACTGACTCTTAATTGGTCTGGCTCAGCGTATAAACCCACCCCTGAACCAAACATTGCGACAAGGGAATGGAATGTCCTGACTGTTCCAGCATAGATCACATGCGTACCCCTGCAGGTGAGAAATAAGGCTAACTGTGCCTTAACAGAATGGGTGAAACATGGTCTCTGTGTAGTTTCTTACCAGGAAACTTATGTACTGTTACCACTAAAGGAGGAGGGGATGCTTGACAGGGATGAACAATAAATACTCATCACATGCACATGTTGGAATCTTCTGGTTCATGTGGATAATATCCTGGAAGGAATTATCACTAAAAGTTATTGCTAACTATAATAATTAACTATGAAAGGAAACTACATAATCTTAGAATTATGGTAGTGGAAAGTGTGCATGTACTTGTAAGTATGTTGTCTAATAAGTACATTGTGGATTTAGTATACCCTATTTGTCTTGAAGTGTCCATGATAAATGTTGAGTTTGTTTTTTGTCTGTATTTGCCTTTGATAATTTTGGTCTGGATTATTATTCCAAATTCTGTAGTTTGTCAATGCTAAAGAAATATACATGCATGTCTTTTGCCATATGGCTTTGCAATTCTTCCTATTAAAGTATACAGAGTATATCTGCTTATTCAAATGGCATTACTTCTTACTCAAAGCCACTAATAGAGCTCTTAGGCTTGTCCATGTGTCTTGCTTTAATCAATGGAATATTTTCACACTGAGGCAAGCAAAGGCTTTAAATGTTCTTTCATGACAAGACTTGGTCCCTGTATTTCTGCTTTGCATCATGAAAAGAACATACCTTGAGCGGCCACTGACTGAAGAAAATGGATCAGACATGACTTTAACTCACAGCCTGAAGTCAAGCTCAGGTAAACGACATCATGAAGCAGAGCTGTCTCAAACAAACTGCAGACCTCAGAGCAGGAAAATTCAGCATTTGTTGTTTTAAGCTCCCAAGATTTTGAGTTTCTTGATTATGTAGCATTATTGCAGCTGAAAATTATTCAGCTTTTCACACTCCCTGTGAGTTACATTCCACTTATTTTCAACATAATATATTGTATAAAAATGCTGCTGTTATAAATAGTAACATTTTGACATATTACAGATTATTTCATAATATTCTTTCGAACACTGTAACTTTTAAAGGTCTCAAAAACATTTTCCACAGAAGGTATTGAATTTAAAAATCAAAAATATAGCATTTACAAAATTTCTTCCTGTACTTAAGTTTAAAAGCAACATATCATGCCCCTATAGATGTTTTCAAGTGGTCCTGGACAAGGAGGGAGGAGGTGAGGGCAGGCAATCCAGCTCCCAAACATCCCACCGCAATTCCAAAGAGAGGAGCCTCATTACTAGAGTTTTATACATTGATTTTCCACAGGAGGTTTTAATTTTAAAAGGGGCAGGGGGAGGGGATTGTCCTGATAAGTTAAAAAACACGTTTGTAACCTATGTGACTACACGGTCATCCTACCTAGAAAATTACAAATTTTCTCCTTACTCCTAAAAGTAATTTGTTTCTGTATACCCAAATTACATCCACATATAAATAGCTAAAAAATAATCAATAATTATGCTAAATGATGCATCATAGAGGAAATATCCCTTTCCTACACAACCTAAATAATCACATTATAAAAAGTAAGTGTTCTTGGGGGCTTCCTGGTGGAGCAGCAGTTGAGAATCTGCCTGCCAATGCAGTGGACACGGGTTCGAGCCCTGGTCTGGGAAGATCCCACATGCCGTGGAGCAACTGGGCCCGTGAGCCACAACTACTGAGCCTGCGCGTCTGGAGCTTGTGCTCCGCAACAGAGAGGCCGCGACAGTGAGAGGCCCGCGCACCGCGATGAAGAGTGGCCCCCGCTTGCCGCAACTAGAGAAAGCCCTCGCACAGAAACGAAGACCCAACACAGCCAAAAATAAATATAAATAAAATAAAAATTAAGAGCTTTGAGTTATAATTAAAAAACAAAAGTAAGTGTTCTTCTTATCACTCCTTTAGCCATGCCTTTACCAGACTATGTCCCATGTTAAACGTCGCCAATTGAAAAGATCTTAGCTCCTTGTTAAGTGTACCCTTGACAGAGGAAATGAAACATTCTCTCATTTGCACTCATAAGAGTACATCTGTGGAATATGTATGTTACTGCTAAATAGAAAACAAACATACTTCCACGCAGCTTTTCAGCTGATGTGTAAGTAGATTATGGCAGATTCTGACACTCGGAGCATTCTTTACCCTCTAGTGGAAAGTGACGTGGTAGTCAGTGACTGACATTTGGCGGTTGGAAGACTGCTCAGAGTCTACCTACATATCCTCCCTGTCAGATATTCCTACCACTGCAGTCACACTTCTGAGTAAAGACATTATCTCCAGGAGATTTTTAAAAATAATCATTAAAATTTAATTCAGTTAATATAAACTATCAATATATTAAGCCATTAACACCTACTAAGTTTTTGAGGCAGTAAGAAGGGATACATTTTATTTTATTTGAGGACTCATTTCCTCTTTTCTTTTGATAGCTTACTAAGAAGATTGACTCCACAGGTCTGAGTGAGCTCAATAGAAGAACAGGGAATACCAGAGGCTGGACTCAGAAGCCATATTTTCTAACAAAGCCACTTATTGGCTGCTCCCTCCCATATTTATATGCATTGGGGAAGTGGGGGGTCTCTGTCTGCTGAGCACTTTCTGTAGTCACCCAGTCCAGATGTACCAGCCAAAGCATCACTCTTTGTGGATTAATGAAACTGTGAAGCATTATATGTGTTGTGTTTGTAACATTCCCCAGTAAACCCTCTTTTACGTTTACTGTAATGAAGTTAGTATGTCCTTCGAGAGACAAACATGTTACTGGTTGAGATGAGTTAACAAAAAGAAAAAAAGTTTTAAAGGAAGAAATTGTGAGAGTAAAATTGTAAAATTGTGGGATGCTATTCTTGTGAGTTTTCCATGACCAAATGTTGCATAAGGGTAGGAAGGCTCCAAAAGGGGGAGAAAAATCAAAGACAATCATGGGGCATGGATAGGAATTCCAGAGCAAATGAACTGTTAGAGAGAGCTCTGAATATTTATTACTGTGTCACTAGCAAGGAACAGTGAAAATATATAGAAAGAAACTATAATTGAGGTTCTTTATTTTTTCATATTCTTTTTCTTCTTTAAAACTCTTGACTTTAACACAACATACTTATTGTCCTTTCAAAACACCAAAAAGTATGAAGGAGATTATTTTTCTCTATTCATCTTCTTTTTCTATTTTGAGGAATAGCTACATGTACCGAACACTCTGGCGTCTCTCTGCCACTTCACTCACTAGAGGAAGTGGGTAAAGTCTTTTTGATGAGTTTGGAAGGAAATATTGCACACATGTAGCCCGGCTCCTTCTCTTTCTCTTGGCGGTTGATAAAGGTATTCTGCTTTTTTCTTCTAGAGAGGCTCTGCCCCGTCCAGGGGAGCCCTGCTCCAGTTCAGGCTCTTGAGTGTAAATGTCGATCTAATTCTTAGGTTCACTATTAAGAATGCCGCTCATCCGCTGATAAAAACGAGTCTCATACATTATTAGCTTTTAAATAAAGGTAATCATTTTGATTTGTATCTTCCTTACACTTTTGTTTGCTTTTTCAGTAAGTTTCACCCCAGGACCTAGGAAGATGGACTCTTATGTAGCGACACCTCTAAGCCTGCACACTGAAAATGTTTCCATATAGTACCTCTAAAATTAAACCTCTATAACATGAAACTGTATTTACACAAAATATTTTCTTTTACTCAGAAAAATTTCTGTATAGATATTAGTCCTTTTTATTTTTCTTCCCTTTGTTGGTTTTTTTTTAACAACAAAAAAAAATGGATACCAATTTCTTAATTTGGTATCTTTAGACTATAAAGCAGAAAATCCTTTATACCAAACAATGCCTTTCCTTCTCAAATGAAAAAATTTTAAGTTTATTCTCATTGGAGGAGCGTTTTGCTGGATGTAAGTCTCTATTCTAATTTTTTTTAATGTATTAGTACTCATTTTGGTACAGGAAAACATTTCGTAGCTAAACTTTCATCTTCTACAAAGCCAGCAATATTACTAAAACCATCCGTTTCTGGCAGATTGAGGGGCTTTGTAAAATGTTATAGTATGCTTGAGGTGTCACTGGACTGACAGTTAAATCAAGGGATAGTTCTATTATTTCCATCCCCAGTGATATAAAAATAGTAAGCAGGAAGTAGGTTGTCATTCAAAATCAGTGATTTCAACACATGACAATAATAGCCTGGAGTGAGGATTGACAGATGTAGGTTTACACAAATCTGAAAGGATTCAAAGATTGGCAGACCTATGTGCAAGTGGACTACAAGTGTTGAATTCAGTTTCATTTAAACTACACAGCTCGGGGCTAGTAGGAGGAGTGAAGCAGACCACAAAATTAATGTAACCTAAAACTTAATAAACTAACTCTGTATTACTATCAGTTTAAGGAATGATAGTTCCTAGAATTTCCCCATGGAAACATATAAAAGTCTTGCATAGAAAGTGATCTTCTACATAGTCAGAAATGCCATTGCTGGTATCGATATATCAAACCTATTAGGAAAGCCTTGACAGGAAATGTGTTTTTCTGATATTAGTCTCTTTCTACCTATCCAACCTATTTTCCCCTCGTATCCCATAAATCTCCCTCTCCAGCCTCACTAATCAACTAATCTATTTAGTACCACCACACAGTCTCTTTCATTCCTCTGTGCCTCTGTCACTACTTTTCTTCTTGGAATACTCCTTCCTCTTTTCTCCTCCTTACAAATCCTCATCTATATATCAAGCCTTTCCCTTTCCACAAAGCTTTCTCAACCATTTCAGAACAGGCATCATTTTCCTCCTTTGAAGTCAAACAACCTACTACCCATACTTCATTATGCACACTGTTACAATATTTTCCTCTATTTTTATTAATGTATCACATAGTTCTCTTTTGCTCTCACAACTAGACTCCTACTTAAACATGGGTAACATGTTTCAAAGTACCTAAAAGAGTCCTATGCACTTAATAAACATGTTGGATTGATTGATATGCACTTTCATTGTAAGCTACAGAATTTACTTAATCTTTACTTGCGGCCCTACAGCACATGGAAGATAATATACAAAGCTAAGGCTGACGTTTCTGATAGCGGCATTCCTACAGATCCTATGACCTAGAACTGAATTAGAAGTACTAAACTCAAGACAGAGAGGTTTTCTGTCAACTGACTTTTACAGCTAAGGACACACAGACTGACCCTGGCAACAGTTCAAATTAGAGTTGAATGTTGCGTTCTGCTCCAGTTCCAATGCTCTGTGATTTTCTTTCTTCCTTGAGTTAGATTTTAGGAGAGTATTAGGCTGACAGACCTCAGCACTAAGAATAAGAAACACATCTTTATTGAGGACATGAAGAAATATGCATTTAGGCAGAAATAATGATTAGTATATTATATACAATTTCTCATTTGATACATCAGACTAAAACAGTAGATATTCCTTTCATTTTACAGGTGAGGAAACTGAGCTTCAAAGAAGTGTTTCCAAAATGTCCATTCATTGAATTGATGCACATATAATCATTTTATAACAAATAAGACCTTGAAAAGTATCCCAAAATATCAGTTGGATTTTGCAGATTTGCTGTTATAGAGAAATAATACATATTTTACCTTTTATTCTAGTGTAAATGGTGCTCTTTGTACCTAAACCCTTTCAAGACACCCATTTCTACCTAAAAACAAATTATGTGAGTGGCTCTTACCCACACTTTTATTTCCCCAGAGTCTATGTTCAAGGACAAAAAGAGCAAACAGACTGCACATCTGCCCATCTGATCTGTTCAATTTCTTGTGAAAGACCTTTAAAGGTCTTTTAATCTATCACTTTCCATTCTGTTTTTTTTTTTGAAGTATTGTTTTTATTGGAGCCCTTGAATGATTTCTTCTAAAACTTTATAATTTTCTGCAACAAATTCTAAGCTACATCTGATGGATCTAGATGTTTTTTCCCTTATCTCTAGACTTTTTTTTTTTTTTAAGAGGCTTGCAGTGGGAAACAAAAGAGAAGAAAAATTAAGTCAATTGAACTAGCCCTGAATAAAGATCCTGAAATTTTTTCCACACACTTTCATATTGGAAGGAAGGAAACTGCTTTGATACAGCCATAAGAACAAAATGCAAATGTTCTAAAAACTTTGGTTTAAATACGTGAAGACTTTTCTATCCTTTGCAAAAACCATCTGACTTATCTCTACATACCACAGAAAGTAATCTCTTTAGAGATTTGGTTTATTGAACATAAGTGTCTTTTTGGAAGCTTTTATCATATATTGGTTCAGCATCTAGGGGCACTCTATTTGGAAGCTGAATGATATTAAAAAATGATCCTGATCATCATAATATTGAGATTACTCTGCAAAGGCATGAGCTAATGTCCCAATCATTCTGTTATCCGTCATACTCTATGATGGTGTTTGTTGGTTCAGTTTTGAGTTACAAATGAAAGTCTAATCACAAATAATAATTCTTCAACACAAATAGTTACTTTCCCTTCCATGAGAAGAGAAATAACTCACTGTTCATAGGCAGAATTACTTCTGTAGATAAAATGAAACATCTAAAGGAAGAAAGTGTTAACAAGTTATTACACATGAGAAAAGGATCAGAAAATACTGTGAACAAAGAAAAAATAGATTTCAAATGTATTATACCCAGACCATGTGGCATCATTTTGCCTGTTTAGGAGTACTTGGTTGACATAATAAGGGCATAGCGTACCAAAGAGTTGACAGCTCTTATGGTTTGAAAATCCTAGAAACGTGATGGGGTTTCGTCAAGGTACTTGACCTCCCCATGATTTTTTTCTAGCTTTACTGAAGAATAATTGACAAATAAAACTTTATATATTTAAAATGTACAATGTGATGATTAGATATAACATTAGCACTATGAAGTGATTGCCAAGAGCAATTTAGCTCACACATCCATCACCTCACATAGTTAACTCCTTTTTTTTTTTTTTTTTTTGGTAAGCACTATTAAAATCTATTCTAAACGAATTTCAAGTGTACAATCCCATATTATCAACTATAGTGACCTCACTGTACAGTAGATCCTCAGGACTTATTCACCTTATAACTGAAGGTTTGTACCCTGTGGACTACATCTCTCCATTTGCTCACCCCTGCCCCCCACCAGGCCCTGACAACTACCATTTCTACTCTCTTCCTATGAGTTCAACTCTAATTTTTTAACGCACCACACATAAGTAATACCATACAAGATTTGTCTTTCTCTGCCTGGCTTATTTCACTCAGCACAATGCCCTTCAAGTTGACAAATAACATTATCTTTATCCATTCACTGCTGATAGACATTTAGGTTGTTTCCACGTTTTGGTTATTGTGAGTAATACTGCACTGAACATGAGGGTGCATATATCAATTCGAGATATTGATTTTATTTCTTTCAAATCTATATGCAGGAGTGGGATTGCTTGGTCATATGGTAGTACTATGTTTAATTTTTTGAGGAACTTCATACTGTTTTCCATAATAGTTGTATCAATTTACATTTCTACCAACAGTATACCTGGGTTACCTTTTTCCACATCTTTGCCAACACTTGTTATCTCTTGTCTTTTTGATAATAGACATCCTAACACGTGTGAGGTGATATCTTGTGGTTTTGATTTGCTAGTTCCCTGATGATGAGTGATGTTGAGCACATTTTCATGTACCTCTGGCCAGTTGTATGTCTTCTTTGAAAAATGTCCACTCAGTCCTTTGCCCATTTTAAAATTGGGTTATTTGGGTTTTTTGCTACTGAGTTGTAAGAGTTCCTTATCTATTTTGAATATTAACTCCTTAACAGATACACCGTTTGCAAATATTTTCTCCCATTCCATAGATTGCCTTGTTTATTTTACTGACCGTTTTCTTTGCTATGCAGATGCTTTTTAGTTTGATCTTGTTCTCCTTGTTTATTTTTGGGGTTCTTTTGTCTGTGATTTTTGGTGTCATATACACGAAATCACTGCTGAGACCAATATCCTGAAGCGTTTTCCTGTTCTCTTCTAGGAGTTTTATGGTGTCAGGTTCTACATTTAAGTCTTTCATTTCAAATAAAATTTTTTCAGTGATGTAAGACAGGGGACCAGTTTCATTATTTTGAATGTGGATATCCAGATTTTCCAACACCATTTATTGAAGAGACTATCTTTTCCCCATTGATGGGTATTGGCACCCCTGTCAAGCATCCTTTGACCATATATGTGAGGGTTTATTTCTGGGCTCTGTTGCCTAGTTTTGGGCCAATACCATACTATTTTGATTACTGTAGTTTTGAAATTTAGTTTGAAATAAGGAAGTGTGATGCCTCCAGCTTTCTTTGTCGTTCTCAAGATGATTTTGGATATTCAAGGTCTTTGGTGATTCCATATGGGAATTTTAAGATTGAATTTTATTTCTGTGAAAAATGCTATTAGAATATTGACAGGGATTGCACTGTCAATAATAGATCACTTTGGGTGGTATGGACATTTTAACAATATTAATTCTTCCAATCCAAGAACATAGGACATCTTTCCACTGGTTTACGTCTTATTCAATTTCTTTTTTTTTTTTTTTTTTTAAATTTTTTTTTTTTTTTTAAATTTATTTATGGCTGTGTTGGGTCTTCGTTTCTGTGCGAGGGCTTTCTCTAGTTGCGGCAAGCGGGGGCCACTCTTCATCGCGGTGCGCAGGCCTCTAACTATCGCGGCCTCTCTTGTTGCGGAGCACAGGCTCCAGAGGCGCAGGCTCAGTAAATGTGGCTCACGGACCCAGTTGCTCCGTGGCATGTGGGATCTTCCCAGACCAGGGCTCGCTCGAACCCGTGTCCCCTGCATTGGCAGGCAGATTCTCAACCACTGCGCCACCAGGGTCAATTTCTTTCCTCAATGTCTTACAGTTTTCAGCATACAGATCTTTCACTCCCTTGGTTAAATTATTCCTAAGTATTTTATTATTTTTGGTGTGGTTGTAAATGGGATTGCTTTCTTACATTCTCTGATAGCTTGTTGTTATTGTATTGATTTTTTCATGTTGATCTTGTCCTCTGTAAATTTACTGAATTTGTTGATTAATTCTAACAGATTTTTGCTGGAGCCTTTAAGAGTTTCCATATATAAAATCACGTCATCTGCAAACAGAGACAAGTTTATTCTTCCTTTCTCATTTGTATGTCTTTTATGTCTTTGTCTTGCCTAATTGTTCTGGCTAGAAGTTCCCATACTATTTTGAATAGAAATGAGGAGAGGTGAGGTTCCTGATATTAAAGGAAAAATTTTCAGCTTTTCACCTTTCAGTATGATGTTGTCTGTGGGCTTGTCCTGTACGACTTTTATTATGTTCAGGTACATTCCTTCTATACTTCATTTGTTGACAGAAGAATGTTGAATTTTGTCAAATACAGGCATATCTCATTCCTTGTTTTGTTGTGCTTTGCAGATATTGCACTTTTTACAAATTGAAGGTCTGTGGCAACCATGCACAGAGCAAGTTTAAAGCCATCATTTTCCAACAGCATCTGTTCACTTTGTTACTTTGTCATACATTTTGGCAATTCTCGCAATATTTCAAACTTTCTCATTATGATTATATTTATTACAGTGATCTGCGATCAGTGATATTAGATGCTATTACTGTAAAACTATTATGCCTCACTGAAGTCTCAGATGAGAGCCTCTTTTAGCAATAAAGTATTTTTTCAAACAGGCACGTACATTTTGAAAGATATAATGCTATTGTACACTTAACAGATTACACTATAAATATAACTTTCACATGCACTGGTGAAGCCAAAAAAATTCTGTGAATGGCTTTATTAAGATACTCGCATTATTATGGTGATCTGGAACTGAACCCACGGTATCTCTGAGGCATGTCTACACTTCTTCTGCTTCTATTGAGATCCCAGGACATTTATGACCTGAGAAATCAAGGTAATCAGGAATTGGTGAAATGTGGGAAGAATTAGACTGAGGATGAGAGGAATAACTCTATTCCAAGGCCTTATCTTTACTAAGTTTCTACTTCTCAAAAATTGACATATTTTTCTTTTCTTCTTCTCTTTTATTATGTCACTTTATTTTACAAATAATTATTGAGTCCTTAAAATATCTGCCAGACCCTGTCCTGTGACTGAGGATTCAATAAAGACCAAAATAGACACTGTCCTATAGATTTATGGTGAGTGGTAAGAAGAAAAGTACAGAAAGTCATGACAATAGTAGGCGAATTTGACCTAATCCTGGATAAATGACTTTATAGGAGTGGCCTTTGAACTAAGAATTGAATGATGAATAGTAGTTAATTAGGGAAAGAGGTGAGAAAAGATCCTTCCAAGTAGAAGAGGCAGAATTTCCCAGAGTTAAACTTGAGGAGATAAAAGGAGCTCAGTGAATCTGAGTAACTAAAAGATTAGTATGGCTATAGGGAAAAAAAAAAAAAGTTGAAGAGGAGAGTTTGGGAGATGAGGCTTCAGATGCAGAAAGGTCTAATAGCCCTGCTAAGAATTTTGGCCTTTTATTCTAAGGTAAGTGGTAATCCATTGACAGAATTTTGGAAAGGTGGTGGTGCTGGTGGTGGTTTTCTGATTTGAGAAGACCATTCTGGATGCACAGTAGACAATGGAATGATTAGAGGAAGGGCTAAGGTAGATGCTGATGATGAAGCAAGCCCCTCCATAATCAACAGAATGTGAAGTTCTATCAGTTTGATATGCTAATAGTAACAATTTCAATAGATGTCCTTGATGTTTTATTCTCCTGGACAAGCTCTTTAACCTCTATACACATATGCTCCCTGTACAAATACTGCTATCCCATTATAGAATCCCTTTCAAATATCCTTTTTGAAGTTTGCAGCCTTAAGTCCATAATGTTCATCTTCCCTTCCCGGACGTACATACCTGATTATCATGGTTACCCTACTCCCCTGCTAACGACCAGGAAATTCTTAAAAGGGTTCTCTCTGTACAATCTTACCTAAAAGAAAGCATGTAATTCTGATGTGTTACAAAACTGCTGTGAGGTGTTCCCAGGCCGTGGCTTGTGTTTGGACTCCCTGCGTCCATCCTGCAATGAATTTGTTATAAACAATAAAGTCTGGTTTTAAATTGTGAGTCTGTGGTGTTTTCTTCATAATAATGTTGGTAAAATAAGAGATTTTAGTCATTTAACAAAACCATGACTAGATAGTGGCAGTGGAGAGAGAAAAGAACTTAGTCGAGAAATATTTAGAAGGTAAATTAGGAATGTGATGTTGAATGCTTGATGGTCTGAGTGACATATGAGAAGAGGGTTTCAACGATGAGACCAGATTTCTTGCTTGCAGAACTGAATGACTGGTGATGCCAGTCACTGAGTTATGGGACCACTTATAAAGAACAGGAGCCAGCCATACTAAAATCTGGGTTAGGAGCATTCCAAAATAAGTGGGGGTAAACATCCCCCAAAATCTCCAAGGTGAAAAATAACATGGCCCATTCAAGTAAATGAAGAAAGTCCATCATGACTGAGGGTATGGGATTGCCAAGGGAAAGAGCAAAGCTGAGGTTGGAGGGCTAGGTTCATGCCAGATAGTGTATAGTACTGTAGGTTATCATGAGGAGTTGAGATTTTAGTCTAAATGCAATAAAAATGTAATAGTGTTAGGCATGTGAGTTTGTAATTTGACTTAAATACTATGAATATTATTTTGTGGTTTGTAGTAAAATCAGTTGAGGAAGTAAAACAGTACAAACAGGAGAAAAGTTGTTTTGGAAAACAGGCAAGACGTAATGATGACCTGGATGAAGAGGTGGAAGAGGATACAAGAAAAGAAGTGCAAGGAATTAAGAGATAGTTTGAAGATAAAAATTCATAGATCATGCTAAGGTTTATATGAAGAAGTAGGGCAAGTTGTTAAGAGGAAAAAATCAAGGAAATACCTCAGGTGTCTTAGTAAGTGGTGAAACAGAGCAGCGGGGAATACCAAAAGGCTTCTTGAAGAAACAAATTGAAGGTCACATTTTGGATATGTTAAGTAGGAGATGTCTGTGAAATAGTGAAGTAGAGATGTGAAGCATCTCTTGTAAATGTGAGGTTGAAGTCCAAGAAAAGATCTGCTTTCAAGATGCAGGCCTCCATGCCAAAGTATGCATTTTAAATCCATGGAAATGACGGCAAACACTTCAAAGAGAGGATTGAAAAGAAAGAGAATTAGATCCAAATGAGTTCACTCTCAAGAGTTCACTCTCATGACTTCAACTTAATGTATTTACTTCTCAAAGGCCCCATAGCCTAATACCATTCCATTGGGAGTTGGGGTATCAACATTTGAATTTTTTGGTGGGGTGGAACACAAACATGAAGTCCCTAACACCTATCCATTGCAAAACTAAAATTTCTTCATATTTTACAAGGAATTTTATTCCTCCATGACTTTCATGCACTTTATTTAACTCTCTATGGTTCCCTTCCATCACCCCTGAATATCTAGTAACTTCTCTTCCTTTCAGATGCAGTTGAAAAAGCATCTTTATGAAGCTTACCTTGACATTCCCAGGAATAGTTAATGACTCCTCTGTAAGACAGCTTTTTAACTTATATGATATTATTAAGTGATATTTGATTTATATTGTAAAAAATAAGTATTTATATGGCCATCATTCTGGGACCAATCTTCTTAAAGGTAGACTTCATATTTAATATTCCTTGCAAAACAAATAGCATAATGGCTTATGTGATCAATAAATGGTTACAATATACAGACTCTAAAATCCAGGTATTGTGCAAGACATTGGTGTAGCTTGGGTCATGTCCACATTGATGTTTTTTTAAGTAAATGAACACCATGTCAGAAACTGTGTAATACAGTCAACTCTAATCCTTGCAAAAACTTTGTATACATAAAGGAACTAAGGCTAAGAGAGACTGAATAAATTGTTCAGGCTCATATAATAAGTAACAAGGCCAAAATTTGATAATCGTCCTACCACGAGTCAACATTCTCTGTACTACACCAATGTTTCTCATAGAATTCTCAGGTTGTAATGTCCAATATGGTAGCCAAAAGCAACACTTTGCTATTGAACTCTTGAAATATGATTTATCTGGACAGAAATATGATATGTATGTAAAATACACTCCAGATTTTGAAGTTAGCATGAAAAACAATGTAAAAAATTAATTAGTATGTTGTTTACATGTTGAGATAATATTTTGTGATACATTAGGCTAGATAAAATTTATTATTAACATTAAATTTCCTAGTTTCTTTTTACCTTTTTTAATATGGCTACTAAATTTTTTTAAATTACATATGTGGTTTTCATTATATTTCTATTGGACAGCACTGTTGTAGCACCTTTCTCATACTAAGTCTGAGGAAGGACACGTCCATGCACAAATACAAATAACAATAATAAAATGAAGGATATGATCACTATCTTAAGAGAGAGATGAGTAAAGTGCTTTAGGATTTCATTAATAGGAAAATCCTTTGTGACTGATGGGAATACGGGAAGGTAAAATTGACTTGAAGAATGGGTTTGGTTTTAATGAAAAGAGATAAGGGGAAATGGCTTTTAAGTAAGAAAATAAATATAGCAATTGTAGGAATTGGGCAAGGAAAATAGCAAGAAATTAATATAGTTTTGTAGAACATTGAGTTAGAAGTAGAGGAGCCATAGGACTTAGGAAAGTTATATTGGGGGGCTCTCAAAGTCAGGGAGAAGAAAGCAGACTTTCTTCTGAAAGCTATGAGAAGTTATAGAAGGTTTTTATTCATTTGTTTGTTTTTAAAAAGGAAAGTAACATGATTAGAGCTTTTGGAGTATGGCAGATGGATTGGCAGGCAAAGAGAACTGAGATAGAAACAATCGGAAACTTGTGCAGTAGTAAAACAGAGTGGTGATGAAAATGTGAACTATGATTTCAGCAGTAAAAATGAAAATTAGGAGACTGTGGTCAACTGTAACAATAAGTGCCACCCAATGAATGACACTTGACAGTATCCATATTTTTGTGGAATCTCTTCCTACATAGACTATGGAATTGGTTTATAACTTGTTTTGTCCAGAGGGATGTCAGCAAACAAGCCACAAACACAAACAGAAGTTTGAATAGCATCTGCACATCTCTTGAAAATCTGAGACCATTGTGTTGTGATGATAACTGGGAAGACCACATGGAGAGATCTAATTGGCCCTAGCCATTCTAACCATGTGAGTTGACCTACCAGCTGTTAGTTGAATGATTGTTCCAGAGCTAAATCAGCAGAAGAACTACTTAGTCAACCATAGACATATGAGACATAATAAATTATTGTTATTCAGCAATAATGAATTGATATAGAGAGGAGAGATGCAATAGATTTGGTGGAGATAATTCTACAGAAATGGTAGCTAATCAGATGTAGGGGAATAGAGAAAAGGAAGAATCAAAGAGGACTCTATGATTTAAAGTTTAGTGAGTGGAACAATGACAATGGCATTTTCATGCATAGTGCAACCTAGAGGCAGATTGATTTAGGGAAACTGAAGAGCTATTATGGAATATACTGAGTTTGGGCTATAAAAAAATTAGATATGGAGAAAGAAGAAGAGAGACTTGGCAGCTTTCAACAAAGAAATGACAGCTTCAGAAATGGCACACAAAATATTTAACAACTGATTTAGCACAGACACCAACCAGTCAGAACAGATACCATTCATAAGCAACTAGTATGTATAGGCCAGTTCACTCTGGTGGGATTATCAGGCCTGGAGAGCTGGACCCTTGAAAGTTGACATGGTACCAATAGACGTGTTGAATCCAATGTTATAACTCTGCAGTCTATATGATAGGGCAGGTAGTAGAACATATAAAGAGTTACCTTCAACATAGGGAGAGTTTAATTACCAAAGAAATGTATTCAAAAACAAATAGAAAGGAAAATTTGCAAGGAGGACAAGAGACTAACTGAATGTACATGAATATTAGAAAGAGAATAGGAGAGAAGACTGACTAAATAGTGGATGACATAGGGCTGACAGTGATAAAGAGTTGAGAGTTAGAAAAGAGAACATTTGAACTTCACACTTGACCCAAGGTTCCAAATGTTAAAATGTAATGGTTAAGATTAAGACCTTAGGAGTTAGACAAAGCATAGTTTAAATCCTGACCTTACCATTTATCTGCTGTGTGATCCTGGAAAGTAACCTCTCTAAATATATCTGTAAACTAGAAAAAGTAGTATGTACCTCATAGAGTTGTTCTGATGATTAAATGGATTAACACATATAAAGCTGTTATCCCAGTGCATGGATACAGTAAAAGCTCAGTGTATTTGGTTGCTGTAATATTGTTATTATTGTATTGCTATTTTTACTTCTGGTACTATTCAAACTGCTAGAAACTCATGTTCTCTTCCCACTTTCACTTATCATTACTTGAACATTCTGTCTTTCCATTCCACTATTCCCAAATTCTAATAATACTTTCTATATCTCAGACGTATTTTTATCCCCCAGAGGAACAGATGGTGATAAGAAGGAACCAGCAATGTTTTCTACCTGCAATTTTTCCCCCATTCTCTTCTCTTTTTTTAAAACTCTTTAGAGCTTCTGGCAGTCTACATGTTAGTTTTGAAACAACTTCTCCTCATTGCCTCATCAGTTATCTCTGAACTGTTCTTTAAGTAACAAATAAGTGTTTTTCACAAAGCATTTAAAAATATTATTAAAATAAAGGATAACTTGCAAACACAATTTGGGGGACTTTATTAGCATCCTAGCATAGGTGGAGATATGCAAACATATAATAAGCTTCTACCAAGGATCAGCCATTGTCATAGGTTTTCTCATTTAATCTTAATTTTCATCTCAGTCAATCTAAAGAGCTATAAACTTCACAGCAGAGGCATTAAAACAACTAAAGTATATTTATATCATGGGAAGTAAACAATGCAAACAAATTCTTGACATCTTTGGCATCAACAACAAAACAAAAAAATAAGGACTTGAAATAGTTGTTATGTCTACTTCCCATTATAGTTTTCCTAAAATGGTTCTCCTCAGAGAAGCTATTCATAGTTAGTGCTACTAATATCAATGCTCTGTTGCTCACACCTCATGTTTTCTGGATTGCTCTAAATAGAGGAAATTTCTTTTTATTTTAAAGCTCTTATGGTTCCTATAATGTGCTAAATGAGATGTCTTGGGAATTCCTAAATAATATTAAATAGGATATTTGGTAATAGCTTAACAACAAAGCAATACTTTTTAGGGAGTATTTATATTTGAAAATTTATATTTGAAGTTTCAATAAAACATATCCAATGTTAAGAAGAAAAAAACTGTTAGCTCAGACTTACCCATAAGGTTTATTCTCAGGATAGTAAGTCACATGTGAAGATTAGAGAAATGAAGGCAAAGATAATCAAGTTTGCATACCACGTTTCTGAAATGCGAGAAACATTTTGAGCCAAGCCTCAGACGCATTTCAAACACAAACAGTATACGCTGCTGGAAACTGAAACTTGAGTTGTCAACAAACCTAAAACAGATTGCGAGACTCTGAACTATATCAAAGCATATGACAGAAACCACCTATTTCAAGAAAAAAGGGAGGGGGGAACTATATGATACACAAAAACCATTAAAACAACTTACCACATCGACTTCCCTAAAGTCAGCAGTCTCTCAAATCCACAGTTCAGTCATTTCAATTATAAAACAACAAAGTCACACAGTTCTGTTTTTTTTTTCTCTTCAATTAGGAAAAAAATGCTGAATTTAGGACTTTATAGATTTCCTATAATACTCTTCCTTTCAGTAGGTGGTCTTACAATCCTGCTCTAATTCTCCAAATCCAATTTGTACAAAAAGTCTGAGCTCCACAACGGCACCAGATTGGCCACTATCACTCCTGTTTCCTGAGCAAACCACTGACTTCCCTCCGCCAGCTCAGTTGGCTGCCCTGCCACCTACTCTAATTACACTGTACCTTTTCAGTTGCTTGCTTTCTCTTTGTCTTCCTTTCTCATTCTCAATATCCTCTCCCAATCTCAGCCAGTCTTTTTTTCCTGAACCATTTATATCAATCTATAGGAAAAAAAAAAAAAAAAACAACCTTTTGCTAAAATAACCTTAAAGACACAGATTAGAATATGATTGTGTCAAATTAGTTAAATAATTGTGACTAGAATGTAAACAAAATCTCTAAACCAAAAATCTAATTTTGAATCCAAGCTTTGCCATCTACTATGTGAACCTTAGAGAAACATTAAAGTCTATAGATTGCATTTAGGTTTTCATTTAGAAAATGGGAATAATAGTACTGTTGATAAATGATAAAAATACAAAAAATAATTAACAACTAGCAATATGCATTGAGTGTTACTGTGTGCCATTTCCATGTATTATCACTTTGACTCTTCACAGATATATAAATTCAGGATAGAATTACGATTATATTCAGTCCTAAAAGAAGGAAACTGAGGCACTGAGAAATTAAGTAATGCAATTTGTCCATGAACATATTTTAGTAAATGTTGAGACTGAAATTCAAAACCAAACGATCTAACTCTGTAGTGAGCCTTTAGCCACAATTCCGTCTTTTTAATCTCCCTCACTGGGTTGTTCTAAAAAATCAAAAAAAAATTGTATGTGGAGATATTCTGATATCTGGAAATTTCTGTTTAGCTAATATTAATATGTTCAGAAGATTGGAGAAGTAGTAAGAGTTATTCTCAAATTTCCTGTATTTCTAATTTTCATTTTAAATAAAATTCGTTTTTCTGTTAGTTTTTATTCCTAATATCATACTCACCCACAGAATATATTGTTGTTTATAAATATTCAGTGCTCCTCCCTGCAGGTGAAATATATATCCCTGTCCTATTGAATTCAGAAGTGCTCATGTGATTTGCTTTGGCAATGAGATGCAAACAGAAGTAATGTTTTACTTTGGGGCTTCTATATGGTAAAAAATGTGTCAATATGTTTCTGTGACAGAATGTAAAGTGACTGATACGAAGAATCCCTTGTTGATCTGAGATGAACAAGAGAAATAAACTTTGCTATTGTAAGGCACTGAGAATTTTTAGTTCTTTGTTACTGCAGCATAACTTATTCTATCCTGATTGATACAACCATTAAGTTCCCTTAAGATATTTGATTCATAAAACATTCTTATATGACATTTTCTTTCTCTTGGGATGTAGGAAGTCAAGGGAAGAATAAACTGTAAGATCAGAGAATGTTAACCTTGAGAGAGACTATTGGAATAAACTAGTCCAGTGGTTTCCAGATTTTAAGTAATAACTAAAATTTCAAAACATTGTATAAAAACGTATTTTAATATAAAGTCATGAAATTGTAGCTTTATAAAAAATCTGCCATTAATTGTAATGTCCCTTTTTTTGGTAATTTGAAAACACATATCTAAATATAATCATCTTGTTTTATTGATACAGAAAATAAGACCAAAGAACAAGACAATTAGCATTTACATTAGAGAAATAACCATTCTAAAAAGTAACAAAACTAACATGACATCAGCATCATGGTGGTGTATGCATTGTTCCTTTTTCTCTCCCCTTTGATTTACAACTAATTGGACATCCATAACCAAACAAAAGTCCTCTGTATTTTATACCAGGATACCTAGGAGATTTCTACCCACCTGTGCATTCAAAGTAGGTAGACAGGACCTCAGATGGGGCTGCAGATTCAAGGGAGTGGATGAGTCTGCTCTACTCTCACTTGCTCCAATTGGGAGAAAGGGAACCTGAGAACACACAACTGGGTGGACTCTCACAGGAGACAGAGAATTTGTGGAGGTCCAGCCAGCCTGATGGGGGAACTAGAGCAGGACTGAGACAAGTTTGGAGACAGAGGAGAGGCAGGAACCTGCTGAGGCAGCCCCCCTCTCCAAGGTGACCCTAAACAACACTGGACTTTTAGCAGTGGAAGTAGCTACCTCTGTGTTAGAGGAGGAGGAAAGCCAAAGAGGTGAGTGACAAACTGCCCAGATGCAGGTGGGTCGCAGCTGGAGGGTCCCAATTCTCTCCAGCAGACCTGGAGTTCTGAGGAGGGACCTCCATGACTAGGGGGGGTGGGGAGGAAGAGAAAAGGAAAGGGGGCAGATAAGACTATCAAAGGGCATTGAAGGAACATGTTTCCTGCTATCTGCTTCAGGACTCTGGGAGACCTCACTCTAGGATCCCCCTACCAGGCCATGGCACTTCCAAAGTCTCAGTTCCTAAGCCCAAGCCTCCCCCCATTCTGATGCCAGCTCTTTTTACAACTCCTAAGCACAGCCCCAAGAGCCAGCTTCTACAGGAGAAACCTAAAACTTGAGCTACAGCGCCACCTTCTGGAAAACAAAAGAAAGATTTCTAATTGCCAGCCTGACGAGCTGTAACAGCCAAAGCAAACAAATCCTTAACTAAGAAAAGTGCTTGTTACTTCAACTGCGAAAGTAGAGGCACATATCGTCAAACACTATGAAAAATCAAGGGATATGGTATCACAAAAAGAAAATGATAATTCTCCAGGAACTGAACTCAAAGGCACAGTATACTGAGATCTGATAAAGAATTCAAAGTAGCTGTTATGAAGAAATTCAATAAACTATAAGAAAACTCAGAAAGGCAAGTCAATAAACTCAGGAACAAAATTAATGACCATAAAGGATTCTTTACAAAAGAAACTGAATTTTTTAGGAACCAAACAGAAATTCTGAAGCTGAATAAATCAATGAATGAAATAAAGAACTCATCAGAGAGCAAAGGTAACAGAACAGATCAGATGGAAGAAAGAATAAGTGACTGGGAGGATAAGAATTTAGAAATGATTCAGTTAGAAGAGAGAAGAGAACTAAGATTTTTTAAAAATGAAGAAGCCCTATGAACCCGAAGGATTTGATCAGAAAAGCAAATATAAGAATAACTGGTGTACCAGATGGAGAAAAGAGGGAAAAGGGGAGTTTATGTAAAAAATAATAGCTGAGAACTTTCCAAACCTGGGGAAGGAATTAGACATAAAAGTCCATGAAGCTAATAGAACACCACATTATCTCAATACAAAAAGTCTGTTTACAAGACACATTATAATGGAACTGTCAAAAAAATCAATGATAAAGAAAGAATCCAAAAGGCAGCCAGGGAAAAAAATGAAAGTAATCTACAAAGGAATCCCCATTAGGTTATCAGTGGATTTCTCAGAAGAAACTCTACAGGGCAGGAGAGAGTGACATGACATATTCAAAGTGTTGAAAGATTGAAAATTACCAGCCAAGAATACTTTACCTGGTGAAGTTATCCTTCAGACATAAAGGAGATACAAACAAAAGGTGAAGGAGTTCACCACCACTAGACCTGACTTACAAGAAATGTTAAAAAAAACTCTTCAAGCTGACATGGAAAGATGCTAATTAGTGACACAAAAACACATGAAAATACACAACAGTTTAGTAAAGGTGAAAAATAGACAATCACAATTAGAAAACTGCAACTCTATACTAGAATGGTGTGTTAACCATTTAATTACAGTACAAATGTTAAAGGAAAGAAGAATTAAAAATAACTATAACTACTACAATTTGGTAATGAATTCACAGTACAACAATAGGAAAATTTTGACATCAAAAATATAAAAGAAGTAAAAGGATGGAAACTTTATAGATGAAAAAAGAGAAGTTGTTATCAGTATAAAAATGACTATTTTGTTCCTATGAGATGTTTTATGTAAGCCTCATGGTAACCAAAAAGCAAAAATCTACCATAGGGACACAAAACATAAAAAGGAGGGACTGAAAAAATCACTAGGGAAAACCACCAATTTACAAAGGTAGGCAGAAACAGAAGGAAAAAGAAAGAATTGAGATGAAAAACAAGCAGAAGGCAAATAATAAGATGACAGTAGTTAAGTCCTTACATACCAATAATCATTGTAAATGTAAACATATTGAATTCACCAACCAAAAGGCACAGAGAGGGCTGGGAAAACCAAGACCCAACTATATGTTGCCTACAGGAGACTTATTTCAGGTCAAAGTGACATACATAGGCTCAAAGGATAGAAGAAAATACTCCAAATAAGTGAAAACCAAAAGAAAGTGGGGTTAGCTATACTTATATCAGACAAAATAGACTTAAAGCCCAAAACAGTAACAAGAGACAAAGAAGGTTATTAGGTAATGACAAAGGGGTCAATACTTCAAGAAGATATAACAATTGTAAATATACATGCACCCAAAATGAGAGCACTAAAATATATTAAGCAAATACTAAAAGATCTAAAGTGAGAAATAGACAACACTACAATAATAGGGGACTTCAATATGCTACTGTCAGCAATGGATAGGTCATCCAGACAGAAAACCAACAAGAAAACATTGGATTGAACCACACTTTAGAACAAATGGACCTAACAGACATTTATAAAACATTCCACCCAACAGCAGCAGAATACATATTCTTCTCAAGTGTACATGAACAGTCTCCAGGATAGATCATATAATAGGACATAAAACAAATCTTAGCAAATTTAAAAAGACTGAAATCATACCAACTATCTTTTTTGACCATGATGGTATGAAACTAGAAATCAACAAGAGGAAAGCTGTAAAGTCTACAAATATGTGGAAACTAAACAACACATTTCTGAACAACCAGTGAGCTGAAGAAGAAATCAAAAGGGAAATAAAAAATTATCTTGAAACAAATGAAAATGAAAATACAACATATCCAAATGTATGGTATGCAGCAAAAGCAGTTCTGAGAGCAAAGTTCATTGTGATAAATGCAGATATTAAGAAATTAGAAAAATCACAAATAAAAAAATCTAACTTTAATATCTCAAGGAACTAGGAAAAAAGAAAAAAGTAAGCCCAAAGTTAGCATAAGGAAGGAAATAATAAAGATCAGAGAGAAAATAAATGAAACAGATAGAGATCAGAAAAACAGTAGACAGGATCAATGAAACTATGAGATGGGTCTTCAAAAAGATTTTTTTTAAATGACAAATCGTTAGCTGGACTAACTAAGATGGAAATAAACTCAAATAAATAAAATTAGAAAGTAAAAAGGAGATGTTAAATATAATACTACAGAAATACATAGGCTCATAAGAGACTATTAAGAACAATCACGTGCCAACAAATTAGATAACCTAGAAGGAATGGAAATATTTCTAGAAACACACAACCTATCAACACTGAATCAGGAAGAAATAGAAAATCTGAACAGACCAATAACAAGTAAAGAGATTGAATCAGGAATCAAACCCTTCCAACACAGAAAACCCCAGGACCAGACAGCTTCACCGGCAAACTCTACTGAACATTTTCAGAAGAATTAACACCAATCCTTCTCAAACTCTTCCAGAAAATTAAGCAGAAGGGAATACTTCCAAACTCATTCCATGAGGCCAGCATTATCGTGATATCAAAGCCAGATAAGGACACCACAAAAAAAGAAAACTGTAGGCCAATATCCCTGGTGAATATAGACGTAAAAATTCCCAACAAAATATTAGCAAACTGAATTCAAGAACACATTAAAATGATTATACATTATGACCAAGTGGGATTTATCCCTGGGGTGCAAGAATGGTTCAACATATACAAATCAATAAATGTAACATATCACACTAATAAAATGAAAGATAAATATCACAGTCATCTCAATAGATGCAGAAAAAGCATTTGACAAAATACAACATCCTTTCACGATAAAAGTACTCTACAGATTGGGCATAGAAGGAACATACCTTAACATAATAAAGGTCATATACAAGAAACACACAACTAACATTATAATCAATGGAGAAAAATTGAAAGCTTTTCCTTTAAGATCAAGAACAAGACAAAGATGTCCACTCTTATCACTCTTATTCAAATAGTAGAAGTTCTAACTAGAGCAATTAGATAAGACAAAGAAATAAAAGACATTAAAATCTGAAAAGAAAAAGCAAAACTGTAGCGATTAGCAAGTGATGTGAGTTTGTATATTGAAAATCCCAGAGACTCAGCCAAAAAAAATATTGGAACTAGTCAATTTCAGTAAAGTTGCAGGATACAAAATTAACATACAGAAATCAGCTGTATTTCTATACACTAATGATGAACCATCTAAGAAAGAAAGAAATCTTTCCCATTCAAAATAGCATCAAAAACAACAAAATATTTAGGAGTAATTTTAATCAAGAAAGTGAAAGATCTGTACAACAAAAACTATAATAATTTGCTGAAAGAAATTGAAGAAGACACAAACAAATGGAAAAATATCCTGTGTTCATGGATCAGAAGAATTAATATTGTTAAAATATCCATACTACCCAAAGCCATTTATAGATTCAACACAATTCCCATCAAATACCAATGGCATTCTTTACAGAAATAGAAAAAAAAAAATCCTAAAATTTGTGTGGAACCACAAAAGACCCTAAATAGCAAAAACAATACTGAGGAAAAAGAACAAAGCTAGAGATATCACACTTCCTGATTTTAAACTATACTATAAAGCTATAGTAATAAAAACAGTATGGGATGGGAACAAAAATAGACACTTGGACCAATGGAACAGAATAGAAAGCCCAGAATTAAAACCCCTGAATATACAGTCAACTAATATTCCAGAGGAGAGCAAAGAACACCCAGGGGGAAAGGATAGTCTCTTCAACAACTGGTGTTGGGAAAACTGGATAAACACATTCAGAACAATAAAATTATACCCCTATGTTACACCCCATAGGAGCTCAATAAAGATTTATTGAATTTTTAAAAAGATTACAATATGCAATATTTCTATCACATCTCAGAATCCCTTTGTAGTCAATTCATCTACCCAGGCCTGGTCCCTTGGGGCCCATTCATCAGGTAGCTGTCTTATAGTTTTGTTTTTATATTATTTTATAAAAATGTAGTCACATAGTATGTGACTTTCTGAGTCTGGCTTCTTTTACTGAACATGATACATTTGAGATAAAGCCATACTGTTCCATGTATCAGTCATCACTATTTTGTATACAGGTACTACAATAGTTGAAGAACATTCGAGTTGTTTCCATTTTGGAGGATGATGAATAAAGCCACTGTAAATGTTTACATGCAGGTTTTTTTGTTCAAATTTTTGTATTGTTACACATACATCAAAATTTACCATCTTAATTTTCTAAGCATACAGTTCAGTGGTATTACATACAAACATAATATTGTACAACCATCACCACCATTGATCTCCATAGCTCTTTTTGTCTTGCAAAAGTGAAATTCTGTACCAGTTAAACACCCCATTCGTCCCTCCACTCAGCCCCTGGCAATCACTGTTCTATTTTATGTCTCTATGACTTTTATTACTACAGGTACCTCATGTAAATGGAATCGTATGGCACTTGCCTTTTTGTGACTGGCTTGTTTCATTTAGCATAATGTTTACCCTGAAAGGTTTATCTCTGTTGTAGTATATCACAGAATTTCCTCCCTTTTTAAGGCTGAATAATATTCCATTGTATGTATATACCATATGATTCTTATTCATTCATCTGTCAATTGACACTTGTGTTTCTTCCACCTTTTGGCTGTTGTGAATATTGCTGCTATGAACATGGGTGTACAAATATCACTTTGAGATCCTGCTTTCAATTCTTTTGGATATTCACCCAGAAGTGGAATTGCTGGATGGTATGATAATTCTACTTAAAATTTTTTTTAGGACTGCCATACTGTTTTCCACAATGGCTATACCATTTTAGATTCCCACCAGCAGAGCACAAGTTTCAATTTCTCCACATCCTTACTGACACTTGCTGTTTTCTGTTTTTTTTGATAGTAGCCGTCTTAGTGTGAGGTGGTATCTCATTCTTGTTTTGATTTGCATTTTCCTAATGATTAGTGATGTTAAGCATCATTTCACGTACATAAATTATGGGCTGTCTTCTTTGGAGAAAAGTCTATTTAATCCTTTGCCCATCTTTCAACTGGGTTGCTGTTTGTTGTTGAGTTTTAGTAGTTCTCTATGTACTTTGGATATTAATCCTTTATTAGATACATGACTTGCAAATATTTTCTCCCATTCTGTGGATGGATTTTTCCTCTATTGATAGTATCTTTTGATGTACAAATTTCAAACATTTTCATGAAGTCCAACTGGCCTGTTTTTTGTTACCTGTGCCTTTGGTGTCATATCTAAGAAATCATTGCCAAATAAAACATTGTGAAGTTTTTGTCCTATATTTTCTTCTAAGGTTTCATTGTCTTAGCTCTTAAATTTAGGTCTTTGATCCATTTTGAGATAATTTTTGTATATAGTGTTAGGTAAGTGTCCAAATTCATTCTTTTATGTGTGGCTATCCAGTTTTTCCAGCACCATTTGTTAAAAAGAATCTTTGCCCATTGAATGGTCTTGGCAACCTTGTCAAAAACCATTTGACCATATATGTAACACGTTCATTTCTGGGCTCTCTATTCTATTTCATTGGTTTATATGTCTGTTTGTATGACATTACCACACTGTTTTGATTACTGTAGGTTTGTAGTAGGTTTTGAAATTAGGAAGTGTGGATACTCCAGCTTTGTTCTTCTTTCAAAAGATTGTTTTGGCTATTTGAGGCCCCTTAAGATTCCATATGAATTTTAGGATGGGTTTTTCTATTTCTCAAAAAAAGTCATTGGGATTTTGATAGGAATTGCATTGAGTCTGTAGATCACTTTCCATAGAATTTACATTTCAACACCATTAAATCTTCCAATCCATGAACATGGGATGTGTTTCAATTTATTTATGTCTTCTTTAATTTCTTTCAGCAATGTTTTGTAGTTATCATTGTACAAGTCTCTCATCTCCTTTGTTAATTCCTAAGTATTTTATTCTTTTTCATGCTACTGTAAATTAAATTGTTTTCATAATTTCCTTTTCAGATTGTTCATTATTATTGTATAGAAATGCAACTGAGCTGGTTCACTTTGTTGTACAGCAGAAACTAACACAACATTGTAAAGCAATTATACTCCAATAAAGATGTAAAAAAAAAAATGCAACTGATTTTTGTATGTTGATTTTGTATCCTGCTACTTTGCTAAATTTATTACTTCTGACAGTTTTGTGTGTGTGTGTGTGTGTGAAATCTTTAGGGTTTTCTAAGTAAGATCATATCTACAACTTAATAGAAAAAACCCAAATAACCCAATTTCAAAATAGGCAAAGGACCTGAAGAGGCATTTTTTCAAAGAAGACATACAAATGGGCAACAAGTACATGAAAAGGTGCTCAATATCACTAATCACCAGAAAAATGCAAATCAAAACCACAATGAGATCACCCACTTCACACCTGTTAGAATGGCTATCATTAAAAAGACAAGAGATAACAAATGCTAGCAAGAACACGAAGAAAAGAGAAGGCTCATAAACTGTAGGTAGAAATGTAAACTGGTAGTCACTATGAAGAACAGTATGAAAGTTCCTCAAAAAATTAAATACATTTACTATATGGTCTACTAATCCCACTTCTGGCTATGTATTCAAAGTAAACAAAACCATTATCTAGAAGAGGTATCTGTACTCCTATGTTCATTGCAGTAGAACCAAAATGGCCATTAACAAATCAATGGATCAAGAAAATGTGATATATGTATATATGTACATAAACACACACACAGATACATACACATACATAATATTCCATGGTGTGTGAATGAGCTTGGGGGTATTAAAGAAACCAGACAGAAAAAGGCCAAATACTGCATGGTATCACTGTATCATTTCTATATCAAAAAGAAAAAAAAAAGTTGAACTCATATGCAGAAAGTAGGAAAAGTGGTTGCAGGGGCTGGATGGTGGGGGAAATAGAGAAACGTTGGTAAAAAAAAAGTACAGACTTTCAGTTATAAAATGAATAAGGACTGAGGACATAATGTATAACATGATGACTATAGTTGGTAACAATGTATTGTATAATTGAAATTTGCTAAGAGAGTAGTATGTAAATGTTCTCACCAAAACAAGATAAAACCAACAAAAAAAATGTGATATGATGGATGTTGATTAAATCAAGGTGGAAATTCCTTTCACAGCGTATACATATATCAAATCACCATGTTGTATACATTATCTTCGAATTTTGTCAATTATATCTCAATAAAGCTGAAAAAAAATCATATTATCTGTGAACAGAGATACTTTTACTTCTTCCTTTTCAATTTGAACGCTTTTTATTTTTTTCTTGCCTGATTGCTCTGGCTAGAACTTCCAGCACTGTGTTGAACAGAAGTGGCAAAAGTGGACATCCTTGAGTTGTTTCTGATCTTAGAGGAAATGCTTTCAGCCTTTCAGTATGGAGTATGATGTTCACTGTGAGTTTTTCATATAAGAATATTATTATATTGAGGTAATTTCCTTCTGTTCCCAGTTTGTTGAATGTTTTTATCATAAAGGATGTTGAATTATGTCAAATGCTTTTCTGTGTCAATTAAGAAGATTGTGTAGTCTTTGTCCTTCATTTAGATTTGATAGATTTTCATATGTTGAACCATCCTTGCATTCCAATATAGATCCCTCATGGTCGTGATGTATAATCCTTTTAATATGCTCCTGAATTTGGTTTGCCTGTGTTTTGTTGAGTTTTGCATCAGTGTTGAACATAAGGGATATTGGCTTGTAGTCTTCTTTTCTTGCAGTGTCTTTTTCTGGCTTTGATATCAGGGTAATATTGGTCCCAAGGAATCAGGAAGTTTTCCCTCCTCTTCAACTTCTGTGAAAAGTTTAAGAAAAACTGGTTTTAATTCTTCCTTAAATGTTTGCTAGAAATCAATAGTGAAGCCATTGGGTTCAGGACTTGTCTTTATTCTGATCACTGATTCAATCTCCCTACTAGTTACAGGTCTGTTCAGAATTTCTATTTCTTTGTAGCTTAGTCTTTAGTAGGCTTGTGTTTCTAGGAATTGGTCCATTTTATCTTGTTATACAATTTGTTAGTGGAGAACTGTTACAGTACTCTTATAATCCTTTTTATTTCTGTAGAATCTGTAGTTTGTCCCCACCTTCATTTCTGATTTTAGTAATTTAAGTCTTTTTCTTAGTCCCTGTAGCTATAGGTTTGTCAATTTTGTTGGTCTTTCTGAGCAATCAACTTTTGATTTTATTGATTTTCTCTACTATTTATTTTTTATTCTCTATTTATCTCTAATCTTTATTATGTTCTTCCTCTGCTAGCTTTGGGTTTAGCTTGCTCTTCTTTTTCAAGTTCTTTAAAAGTTGTAAAGCTAGCTTGCTGATTTGAAATCTTTGTTAATGTTAGTGATTGTAACTATAAATTCTCCTCTTAGCACCACATTTGATGCATCCCATAGTTTTGGTATGTTGTGTTTTTGTTTTTTTTAAGTATTTTTTTTTTCTAATTTCCCATGTAACTTCTTTGACCCACTGGTTGTTCAAGCGTGTGTCATTTAATTTCAACAATAGTGTGAATTTTCCACTTTTCCTTCTGTTATTCATTTCTAACTTAATCCCACTGTGGTTGGAGAAGATACTTTGTATATCTCTTTTCACTGAAACTTAATTTGTGGCCTGACATATGGTCCATTCTGGAAAATGTTCCATGTGCACTTGAGATAAATATGTGTGCTGTTGTTGGCTACAGTGTTCTGTATATGTCTGTTAGACACAGTTATTAAGTCCTCTATTTCCTTACTTCTGTTTGACTGAACTACCCATTATCATTATTAGAGTCCTGAAGTTTCCAACTATTATTGTAGAATTGTCTATTTCTCCCTTCAACTCTGTCAATTTTTGCTTCATGTATTTTGATTATCTGTCATTAGGTTTGTAAATGTTTATAACTTTTATATCATCTTGCTCTATTGAAACTTTCATTAATACGTTTTTGTCTCTTTTAACCTTTTTTTTTTTAAAGAGAGCCAATTTTTTTTTTTAATTAATTAATTAATTTATTTATTTTTGGCTGTGTTGGGTCTTCATTTCTGTGCGAGGGCTTTCTCTAGTTGCGGCGAGCGGGGGCCACTCTTCATCGCGGTGCATGGGCCTCTCACTATCGCAGCCTCTCTTTTTGCGGAGCACAGGCTCCAGACGTGCAGGCTCAGTAGTTGTGGCTCATGGGCCCAGTTGCTCTGTGGCATGTGGGATCTTCCCAGACCAGGGCTCAAACCCGTGTCCCCTGCATTGGCAGGCAGATTCTCAACCACTGTGCCACCAGGGAAGCCCTCTTTTAACCTCTTTTTGATTTAGTCTATTATTTTATCTGATATTAGTATAGCCACCCCTGCTCTCTTTTGGTTATTATTTGCACTGAATATCTTTTTCAACACTTTCACCTTCAATCTATTTGGTCTTTGGACCCAAAGTGACTCTTGCAGATAGCATACAGTTGGATCAAGTGTTTTAATCCATTTTCTCAATCTTGGTGTTTTGCCTGGAGAGTTTAATTCAGTTATACTTAAAGTAATTACTGAAAAGGAGGGACTTACTTCTGTCATTTTGCTTGTTTTTTATATGCCTTATAGGTTTTTGGTTTTTTTTTTTTGGCCCCTCATTTCCACCTTAACTGTCTTTTATGTTTAGTTGATTTTTTTCGTAGTAAAATGTTTAAAATACTTTCTCACTTCCTTTTGTGTTTATTCTGTAGCTCTTTTCCTTGTGGTTGCCATGGGGTTTACATTTAACATCCTAAAGTTATAACATTCTAATTTGAATTCATACTAGCTTAACTTCAGTAACATACAAGAAGTGCCTTTACAGTTCTGTCTCCAGTCCTTTCTCCCCCAAATTACATCTTTATAAATTGTGTGCCCCTAAACATAGATAACTATTTTTAAATGCATTAGTCCCTTAGATTATGTTGAAAACACATGTAGAATTAGACCACAGTTACAATAATATCAATACTAGCTTATAGACTAACAATTGTCTATTCAATGTATTAGTCTGTTAAATCATGTAGATAACAAGTGTAGTAACAAACCACTGTTACAATAATACTAGCTTTTATAATTGTTCATGTATTTCCCTTTGTTAAGATCCGTATTTCTCCATATGGTTTTGAGTTATGGTCTACTGTCCATTCATTTGACTCTTGCAAGAGTCCCTTGAGCATTTCTCACAGGCAGGTCTAGTGGTAACAAACTCTACTGCTTTGTTTATTTAGGAATGTCAATTTCTCCCTCACTGTTGAAAAATGGTTTTGCCAGATATAGGATTCCTGGTTGAATTTTTCTTCCTTTAGCACTTTGTATATGTCAGTCCACTCCTTCTGGCCTCCAAAGATTCTAATGAAAAATCTGCTGATAATCTTATTGAGAATCCCTTGTATGTGAAAACTCACTTCTCTGTCTTTGTTTTTGTAATAAGTTTTATTATGTCTTGATGTGGCTCTTTGAGTCAATCTTACTTGGAATTCGTTGAACTTCTTGCATATTTATATTCACGACTTTCATCAGACATGGGAAGTTGTCAGCTATTATTTCTTCAAGTATTCTCTGTCTCTTTCCTCCTCTCTTCTGGTACTCCCACAGTGTGCATGTTGGTCTGCTTGATGGTTTCCCATAGAACTCTTATGCTATGTTCAATTTTGTTCAATCTTTTGTCTGTTCCTCAAACTTGATAATTTCCATTGTCCTGTTTTCATTGTCCTATGTTCACTGATTCCTTCTTCTGCATACTCAAATCTTCCTTGGAATTCCTCTAGTGTATTTCTCATTTCAGTTATTGTACTTTCCCAGCTCCAGAAATTTTTGGTTTAATTTTAGATTTCCTATCAATTGATATTTCCATTTTATTCGTAAGTTGTTTTGCTTTTACTTCCTCCACATCTTCTGTTAGTCCCCCGAGCATCTTTAGAATAGTTATTTTAGTCTTTGTCTAGTATAGCTGCCATCAGGTCTTCTTCGGGGATAGTTTCTGTCCATTTAGTTATTTCTCTTTGAATCACCCATATTTTCCTGTTCCTTTGTATGTCTTGTAAATTTTTTCATTGAAAACTAGACATTTGAATTTAACATTATGGTAACTGAAATCCATATTCTCCCCCTTCCACATGGTTTGCTCTTTTTTTTATTGTTTTTGGTTTTTTGATTATTGTATGCTGTACCTGTGCTAAGGACCAGCCTGAGGTGTAAAACCCAAGGTCTTCTCAGACTTTTGAGCCTTTCCCTGGGATTAGTGGGCAATTTCTAATTTTCCCCACATGTGCAGTTGTTTTTGAATATCCTAGTCTTTAAGCATGTCTGGCTCCCCAAAGGGGAAAAGGAAAAATAAAGAGGGAGGGGAAAAGGGGGTGCCTGCCTTATTATTCCCCTGTAAGTCACCTCACTGGGGCAGCGGATAGAAGGGATAGCTTACAAAAATGGGAGGAGGTACAACAACCATGGCTGCCAACCTCTTTGTACCTCTGTGATCAAAAGCAGCAATTAACAATTAGAGCATAGATTCCCCAATATTTAGAGTTCAGGGCCCTTTTGCCCACCCTGACTCCTACCAGCTGCACGCAAGGTGTTCCAGGATACATACATGGCTGCCTGCCACATGGTTGGGGATGGGGGATTGGTAGCTGCTACTATGAGCTGAAATTAACCTAAATTAACTACAATTTATTGCCCAAGGCTTCCCCTGGGAGTTGCAAGCTTTTAATAGACTCCAGAGTTCCAAAATAGTGACATCACGCAGATTCTGCTGGTGCAGCTGTCTAGGTGGGGAGATGGAATACTGGTACTTCCTACTCCACCATCTTCCCAGAAACCTCTTAGGTATAGATTTTCATGTGAACATAGTTTTTTTTTGTTCTTCTTGGATAAATACTTAGAAGTGTGGTGGATAGGTCACATGTAAGTGTTTGTTAACTTTATTACAAACTTCCCCAAACTTTTTCAAAGTAGGTGTACCATTTTGTACTTCCACCAGCAATGTATGAGAGCTGTAGTTGCTCCACATTCTTGACTGCTCTTAGTACTATCAGAATTTATCTTAAGCCTTTCTAATAGGTGTGTGTTCCCATCTTATTATGGTTGTATTTTGCATTTGTCTAATGGCTAATGATGTTTAGCATCATTTCATGTGCTTGCCATCTGCAAATCTTTGGTGAAATGTCTTCAAATTTATTGTTCATTTTTTTGTTTTGGTCTTATTGAGCTTTTCAAGTTCTTTATATATTCTGGATACACTCCTTTGTCAAATATATGTTTCCCAAAGACTTTTCCTAGTCTGTGGCTGCCTTTTCATTCTTCATAGTGTCTTCTAAACAAACAAGATTTTTATTGGACAAAGTCCTATTTAGTTTTTTAATGGATCAAACTGTTGGGTGTTGTATATAAGAACTCCTTGTGTAAGCAAAGTCATACAGATGATTTTGCTAGAAGTTTTATAGTTTTACATTTTACATTTTGGTCTATGATTTATTTTGAATAAATTTGTGTGAAAGAAATGTATTAAGGTTCATCCTTTTTCAGGGTGGGGGGGGCAGATACAGGTGTCCAATTATTCTAGCATCTTATGTTTAAATGACTACCTTTCTCCACTGAATTGTCTTCTCATTTTTGTCTAAAATTAATTTACTATACATGTGGGTCTATTTCTGGACTTTTCTATTCCAGTGATCTATGTATCTATCCTTCTGCCAAATACTGTGTTACTTATTCTAGCTTTATAATAAGTCTTAAAAGTATGTAATCTAAGCCATACAACTGTTTTTCAAAATTGTGCTGGCTATTCTAGTTGTTGCTTTTCCAAAGAAATTTGAAAGTCAGCTTAGCAATATCAACACAAATATCCTGCTAGAATTTTCAATCTGAAATGATTCTATATATCTGAGGTGACAAAATAATCGTGAGTCTTACGAAACATGTACACAGTGTATCTCTCCGTTTATTTAGGTCTTCTTTATTTTTTAACAAATAAAGAATAAAGGTGGAGGGTCTTCAGCATACAGGTCTAGTACACATTTTGGTAGATTTATACCTAATTATTTCATTCTGGAACTATTGCAAATGGTAATTGTAGAAAAAAATTTCAATGTCTAACTGCTCATTGCTAGTGTATAAAAGTATAATTGATTTCTACATATTTACCTTTAATCTTACAATCTTGTTTAACTCGATTGTAGGAACTTTTTAATTCTTTCGGATTTTCTACATAAACAATCATATCATCTCTGTATAGGAATAGTTTAATTTCCAATCTGCATAGCTCGTCTCTTTCTCATTTTAAGCACTGGCTGTCAGTGAGATTTTGAATAGGAGTAGTGAGGGTGCCCTTCCTTGCCTTGTTTCCCCTTTCCTTAGGGAAAAAACATTTAGCCTTTAACCATGGAGTATCAGGATAGCTGGAGGCTGTGCAGACACTTTTCAGCTTAAGGAAGCTCTTTTCCTAGTTTACTGAGTTTTTATTAAGAATAGATATTTAATTTTGTCAAATGCTTTTCTTTCACTTATTAAGATGATCATATGCTTTTTCTTCTTTAGTCTATTGATAGGATAAATTACATTTACTGATTTCCAAAGGTTCAATAGCCTGCATTTTTGAAGATAAACTTCTCTTGGTCATGATTTAAATCCTTTTTACGTGTTTCTTGATTCAACTTGCTCATATTTTGTTGAGGACTTGTGCATCCATATGAGAAACAGGAATACGTGGTTTTCTTGTAACTTTTTTTTACCACCAGGGTAATGCAGGCCTCTTAATATGAATTTGGAAGTGTTCTGTTGTATAGTATTGTTGGTTTTTTCATTTAATGTTTGGCAGAATTCACCAGTGAAGCTATTCAGCCCTCCAGGGAGATTTTTAGCTACAAAGTAAATTTATTAGATATAGAATTGTTCAGGTTACCTACTTAAAAAAGCTTTGGTAGTTTAACACTTTCAGGAAGTTGGCCCATTTCATCCAAGTTGTCAAATTTATGGAAATAAATTTGCTAAAAATATTCCAATATCATCTTCTTACAATTTGAGGGGGAGGAGGGGATGTTTTCCTTGGCAGTAAGGCTAGAACTTTTTCCACTTTATTAATCTTCTCAGGAACTAGTTCTGTTTCCAATGATATTTTCAACTGTTTTCTGTCTATAAGTTCATTGATTTATGATTATTTTTATTATTTCCTTGTTCTGCATGCTATGTACTTAATTTACTCTTCTTTTTCTAGTTCCTTAAGGTAGGTTAAACCTATTACTTTTCTTCTTTTCTAATATATCTAATATAGCCAAATTCTCTTTAAACCCTCCTCTTAGCTGTATCCCCCAAATTCTGACGTTGTATTTTCATTTTCATTCAAATATTTCCTAATTTCTCTTATAAAAAAGTCTGCTTTGATCCATATATTATTTAGAAATGTTATTTAATATCTAGGAACTTGAACATTTTTTCAGATATTTCTTTTACCAATATCTGGTTTTAATCAGCTAAAATCAGAGAATGTACATTGTATGATTTAAAGTTCTGAACTTATTCATGTTTAATGTTTTGTGATACTGAATCATTTGTCTTCTAAATGATTCACTGTTGTTTGGTTCTTGGGGCTGGGTAGGAAGAAAAATCTTACTCTTTTTAAACAAAAGGATGGATACACACAGTTCAAAAAGAGACATAACATCATATTGTGGTATTAAAATTTCATAAAGGATGATTAGGAAAAAAAAAAAAAAGTCTAAAAATCCTCCTGGACGGGGTAGGGCAAAAAAATGGCTAAGAAACACTAGATTAGAGGTGTTTGACTATTTTATTTTATTTTTCATTTAAGATGTAATATATTTGTCATACAGAAAAGTGTAAAAAAATATAACAGACCCCATATCCCAAGCCCCAGATTTAACAGATGTTAACATTTAGACAAAATAGTCTTCAGATATCTTTTTTAAAGAAAAATCCAATATATACAGAACTACCCAAAGTTCAATCTCTTTCCCTTCCACCTTTTTCTTCCATAGCAAGATAGTCAATGTCTTCATAAATAATATATAATATTTTGTGTATCTTATTTAGCTCTGAAAAGGTTTATACAATAAAGAAATTAATCAGTTGCTCGGATTTTCTTCTGGAATTCTTAGATTTTCAAAGATCCTGGTATATAAGTACAATAGAAGTGGTATATTGATGCTACACCATAATTAAAAAAAAATAAAATTTCCTGCGTAGTCAAATACCTTTTACTCATTTCTGATATTTATAAATATACACATATATTTTTAAAAGAATATAATCCCTTTAAATCTTTGTATATTAAATCATAGATACCTCGTTTGATCTCCCAGTTTTTCCCCATGGCATTAAAGCTTATGCTTAGTATGTAAAGGATCTCTCTTTCCTGGTACTTTTTCCGTATTCGGTGAGTCTTTGTTGTTTATTTTAGATTCCCTATACTGGCCTTTGTGTGACTGCTGTATCTCTACTACAGTTTGCTTTCAGGAAATGTCAGAGTAGAATATATAGTAGTTTAAGTTCTTGGGGTGGGAATTCTATTTCTGAGAATCATCAGTTCTATCTTTTATGTGCCTAACACATGTAGTTAGCTCTCATCTCTACTGAACAGTCCTACTGAAGTCTCTATTTTTCGTTTTCATGCATTAGTAAAGGAAATTAAATGTAACAAAGTATCTTACTAATTTTATTAAACTTCTCCATTACTCACAAAGGCAAGTGTTCTCTTCTTATAGGGTGGTAAAGATCAAATTATTATACCTAAGCACTCAGTACTATGCTTTTGAATTTTAGGTACTTAATAGGTATTGATTCTTTTCCCTTACTTCCTTTCAAAGACTTAATCTCTCTTGACGTTGATTTTTGAAGGAGTCTCATTTACACAGCAAATACCTTCCAAATTATCTAAAACAGCAACTTGTATGCTACTACTTTTTATTTGGTGATTTACCTAATCAGAATTATGCTGATTCTGTTCATGACTAGGGTGAAGTTACTCTGAGAGCATATGCCTCCTTAAATTTTACACCCTAGGAGCCTCCCTCCCTATACACTAGTCCCTGCCCTTGTAAAAGGCATAAATGGAAAACAACCACATGGCAATAAGAGTTTTATATACTGTATATTGTAGTAAAACATTTGCTTTTGCCTGCCTAATATCAAAATTTCTCTTTTGATTTCACAGTGCTATGCTTTTCCTTTAGAGAACAAGTCCATTCCCAACTCTCCTTTCATGTGGTTTATATGAAACTTCACTTCTCACCTCAGAGGTGACATATTTGACCCACACTTGGTCAGTGTGCCAAATCCCTCCAGCAAAAAGAAAAAGGTACTTACTGTTTAAAGTAACTGAAAAATTCAATGACAGACTAGCTATTAGGGCTTTTGCTGTGGGATCAAATTATAAGTAGTTCTCCATTTCCATGACAACTTTTTAAAAAACTCATGGGTTGGGGGCAGTTTCTGTACAAGTCCTAGAAATCTTTCTAATTTTACTTACTTGAGGCACATGCTCAGTTTATGAAGTAGTCATGGGGTTGGAATACACGTTATCCATAAAAAGGTTAATTCCTAGACACCAAAGAGCCTAAACTTATCAAAATAGTCTCATGCTCCCTAAGTGTGGCAAGGAAGAATCTGGGCACCTCAGTGATAATCATGGTGGAAAGATGACTGAAGTTTTATCTAAGACCTCGGAATTTTTACATCACCTTCAGGACCAGGTGAGTTGAGAACCACCACAACCACCATCATGACAGCTAATGTTTATTGAAAACTTGATTATATATATAAAATATAAATATCAGATTTTATATATATATTATTATATGAAATATAAATGCCAGATTTTATATATATATTATATATATAAAATATATATATATATACCAGGTTTAAGTATTTTATATTCATCTAATCATCTTTACAACAACCCTGAGGTAGGTATTTTTACTATCCCCCTGGAAACTGAAAAAAAGGTATAGAACTTGCCCAAGGCTGTAAAGCAATTAAGCTATACACACAAGATTTGAATTTAGAACCTATACCTGTAAAACCACTTTAATACACTATTTCTCAGTAAACTAGTTAGGCTGAAATTCCTGTCACTGTGGAAGGATAGGGACTCCAGAGTTTTATTTAGGTTGATTTTAAAAAATATTCTTTTTTGGCATACCTGACAGATCTAAATGTTCTAAGGAATAATTTTTTTAGCTTTTGATTCACTACTCCTGTCGTAATTTTTGATAATTTCAAAATCCACTTAGATGATCCTTTCAATACCTGAGTTTCTCAACTTCTTCAATTCATCTCTTTCCATGACTCTGCTTTCATTCAACTACCATGTTCACGTTCTAGAATGTGAACTTAGTCACTAATTACTGTACTCTAATACTGTCAATTTCAGTCCCTTTCTCTTATTTCAACCTCCCAAATTTCCTATCTCTAGAAATTAACTACAACACATCTTCAACCACACTGCAATCTCAATGTATCATACCATTTCTCCACTGTGCCTCAAACTCCTTCATTTTATTAACTTGCTCGTTACCAGGTTACTTTCCATGTCCCTCCTTTATCATCATTCTCTTGATTATATCAACACCTCTCCCTTTCTCCCTTTTTGTTGTATTCACCTGGGAAAATTCCAACTTTAATCATCTGACTCTGTCTACTCAATGATAGGACCAAGGCTAAACTTAACTGGAGAAAAACACAAAACCATGTTGACTGATCTCACTTAAATTAATAACCATGGACTTCAATTATGCATTTTAAGCAATGTCTAGCAATTCTTCTAAGAGTCTATTCATTCTCTCACTTTCCTAAACATCTATTTTACATCTTCTTTTCTTTCCTCAATCCAACATGTTTTTCCCCAACACTTCTTCCCTCTACTTCATGACCTTGCTTCCTATTTCACTGACAAAATGTAACAAAACTTTTATATGCTCCCACTATATGTACTAAACTGCAAATACCTAAACCTATATAATCTGTCTTTCTTTCCACTGCTATTAATGAGCTGTTTACACACCCATCTTTAAAACTAACCTTTCTTTTTGTACACCATATCTATGGCTCCAGCAATACTTCTCTCCTTCCTCCATCATGTTCTCTACTAGCTTACTCCTATTAACACATAAATCTGCTATATCTTCAATCTTTATAAAATAAAATAAAAATAAAAACCTTCTTGATACCATACCCCCCTATATTAACAGTCCATTTCTCTACTTCCTTAGAGAGCAAGACTTAACAGAGTTGTCTTCAGAACTCATCTTTCTTGCATCATTAACAGACCTGACATATTTAATCACTCCTTCCTAGTTGAGATTTTTTCTTCATTTGGCTCTACCTATTCCTAGTCATTCTTCTTTGATGTTTTCTTACCACTTGACATCTAAACGTTAACATGTTCCAGGGTTCACATTCTCATTCTTCTAATTCCTATCTTTAAGTTTCTCATTTACCTTATTTCACAAAGCTATGAGTAAAAGGGAAGAAGCTGTGATTCACAACATCATTCCAACAAAGATGTGACTCTAAGATAAAACTGTTATTACATACTCACAGGAGAGCATCAATCAGAGCAAATTAAATAAAACATATCAAAGTTTCATACTTAACATAGAGCTGAAGTTAATTTCACTAAGGGAACAGAATAATTTTATGAGAAACATTTACACCACTGACATTCTGATAGACTGGGGGACACAAAACTGGAAGACTAAGTTAGGGCAAGGATACAAATTCCTTAAACTGCAAAAAATCCCCCACTACTAAAAACAAAAACAAAAACAAAATCGACAACAAAAAAAAATCATCAAAACTCATAGCCAATCAAAACCACTCCTAGAATAATTACAAGAAATAAGATTACTATAAAAAAAAAATGTTAAGTGCATTAGTATCCAGGTAAGAAGGAAAAAAGGGCAATATTTGTAATCATAAAAGAAAATTTACATTTAATATAAAACTACATAATAAAAAATTTATGTAATTATCAAATTACACTTTCCTTGATGTATAAAACATAAAGAAAAATTAAGATCATTATTTTATTGGAAAGAAAATAATTTATTATATATGAGGAAGATGATTAAAATACATGTGATATATCTCTAATAAACTGATTTAAATGCATATAGTTTTAATTTTTAAATACACTTTAAAAGCTGTTACGCACAGTTCCATAGTCCAGGTGGTCAATTTCGTCTCCACAAAGTTGGAAAGCAGTTGACAGATATGAAAAATTCAAATGGAACCTAAAATACCATAAAAATTCATTAAAAGTAATCATAATTATAAAACAGTTCACTAGTTTTAAAATAACTAAAAGCTAAAACATTTATATTTAGAAAATTAGTGAATCATGTCAGTACAACAAAATTTTAATTGTCTAAATAAACAGCTTACACAGAAACTGATTTATAACATTAAAAAATAAAACATTTTAACTGTGCCAATAGAAAAAAGTAACAGCAATTTCAGTATCTCTGACTTTTTGTACTCAGAGAGACAATGATTAACAGAAGTTTTCATTGGTTTCATAGTACTATTTATAGCAGGATTTGCAAGAAAGAAATGTAAAGGGCTCCAATGCTTTATTTTCCTACTTATAAAAGTTTAGATGGTTAGGTTGGTGTCTCCGATCCACCTTACCATTTTAATCTAACAAGTAGAATCCAAACTGGTCAGTCCTTAGAACTACTAAGGGACCTTTTTAAACTAGATTCTTGGTCCTGATTCCAGAGATTCTGATTTATTAGCTCTAGGGCAGAGTCCAGGAATCTTTATGTGTAAAAATCCTTCCTCAGTGGTTCTCAACCTTGGTTGCACATTAGAACCAATACTTTGGGAGATCTGAAAATTCTAATATGTATGCTGCAATCCAGACCATTGAATCAAAACTCTGGGGGAGAAACCCAGGGATCAGTATATTTTTTAGTTTATTATTATTGTTTTCTTTAGTCAGTATTTTTTTTAAAAAGTTCCACAAGTCATTCCAATATGCAGCCAAAACTGAGAACCACTGTTCAGGTGGTTCTGGTTATCAACTAGTCTGGAAACCACTGCTCTTACATACCTACCAGAATTTTTCTTTCCACTTATTGAGCTACCCTGAGTCAACATTATGCCTTCTCCTCTCTGTTACTCTTTTCTTATTCCTTTTGTTTTACTTTGCTTAGAAAAAGAAAGAGGAAAAAAGATACTTCTACTTGCTATCTCAATAATAAAACCTCAGATGTAAGGTCTGCTCCTCTTATTTGGAATTTACCTTGAAATCCAGTTATTTAAATTTTCAACAAATGTACTTTTTAATAGGAAAAAAAAAACCCAATCAAATTTTACAACACATTATATATACAGAACACCTAAACTAGATACATCATGAAAAAGAAAACATATATGTTACTGAATTAGGTTTAGAAAATACATAAATAGAAGAAACAAGAATAAAATTTGTGTTAAAGCAAATGTATACCTTGTCCAAGTAAAAAGCTGACCTGATTCACTAACTTTCCCTGGAAAAACTACATAACCTAAAGGACAGCACAGAAAATTCAGCAACAAATCTAAAAACCATATAAAAGATTTGTTCAATCAACACAGATAATTTTAAAAATACTTCATTTCAATACATTTTAAAAAAATTATTGCTTAAACTGGATCAATGGGTTGGGGAGAGACAAAACACTTGCAGGAAAATCCAAAAAGCACTGCCCCAAAAAGGATACGACAAGAAAGGATACACTTTGTATGACAGTATTACAGCAGTATTTACGCAGGAATGCTTCTAAAGAAGAACAGCAGAATGCAATTTAATTTTTTTCTGACTTTTCATGTTAGATTTACAAATAAAATGATTTTTTTAAACATACACTGAAAATGGTTTATTTTTATCTGTTCTTCTAAGCTATTTGTAAGACTTCTGACTATACCAATATAGACACTTCACAACAAAATTCAAATATTCAAGGTGCCTCCCAAAAGGCATAAACATTAGGCAATATTTTCTTTATATAATTTTTTCAGCTTAACCATCAGTAATTCTGGCTCACTTACTTCATGTTCTTCCAGTATACTAAGGCAGAAAGATTTAAAATAATAAAAAACAAAAGAAATATATTTCTACTCATCTTTCTTAAATCAATGTGACATAAAATGCTTAATTCTACCATTTTTAATCATTAAATTACTTAAGTATGAATTAAAATTGCTTATTTGAAAGATGAAATACTTCATTCCAAAAAAATATGTACCTATTTCTGTGAGGTGTACAATTAGTAATTAGCAATGCAAATTCTCAGGTCCCACCAAGGGTAACCAACTTCTCCTGGCATGGCAGACACTTTCCCAGTGTTAGCATTAAAAAGTCCAGTATCCTGGAAAACCCCTTAATCACAGGAAAACTAGGGATGATTGACTACCCAAGGCCCAACCCCCTTGCAGACCGACTGAATCAGAAACTCTGGGTGGGGGTGAGGGGAAACCCAGTAATCTGTGTTTTATCAGGCCCTCTAGGTGATCATAATACATGTTAAAATTTAAGAACTACTGCTTTACTCTATGAAGAAAAAGTAAATAAAGACTAATAAAGATACACTGCCCTTATAAAATTCATTCCCCAAATTTAATTTTTACATACAAATAGGTTTTATTCCATAGTTTTAATTGTGAAGTTTTATGGAAATTAACTGCATAGACAGAAAGAGTCAGAGGGAGGATCCTTTAAAAACGTTAGAAGGTACACGAATTACTATTCTCTCAGGCTTTTATCCTTCCTTAATTTTATCTCAAGAAAGTCTTGTCCTTTTATTACGTTATCTCCACACTTACCTTTACTAATTTTTAACACTTTCTTTTTCCTTCTTTAGAATCTTGTTTTGGTCTAGCAGATCGAGCAAACTGCTAATATTTAAACATTAAGGTTTTCTTCACAAACATGAAAGTAATCTTTTCTAAAGAATTGTCAAGAACTTCCTAATGGGTAGGAGTAGTTTTTAATTTATCTCTATATTTGCCTTCCTACTCAGTCATTCATCAAATATTTGTTGACTGCCTCCTAGCTGTCCATGATCTGGGGAAGAAGTAAAAAATTCACCTTTTCTTTTAGTCATTTTTTACACCTAGACCTTTGCTCGCTCCTTCATTTATCCCACTGATTTCTAGTTTGAAACTGCATTAACTACTGAAAGCAGGATGGTAAATCAATGATATATTTTGTTATTAAAATTCTCAAACATAAATATGAATTATAATACAATAAAATATACGATAATAAAACTACAACGAATCATATCTTTCTTTAACGATTCCAAATGTACTTCTGGATACTGTAGTATCTTAGGCTTAGCATGAGTATGTATATCTTAAGCTGTATTAAGTAAAATGTTTAGACTTGGCTGGATTTTAATAACCTCATGATGCTTATTTTCCAATAAAAATTTAAATAACATTGCCATTTGACTCAACTAAATATATTTATAACTGAGTATTCTCAAGCTAGAATGTCAGCTGTTGAGATGAAGGATAATATAAAAATTGGTTTCAATTATACCCTTACTCCTAAAAACTATTGATCCATAAGTCTTGGAACAGACAGATTTGAAGGATACAACCACCATAGGTTTTCCAAAAAGAATGTATCCATTAGCTTCCTTTAATGCTTTTGCTGCTGCTTTTTCATTTGGAAGTCCAATGAAAGCTTGTCCTTTCATGCGACCTTCTTTCATCAAGCGTATATCAAACCTAGAAGTCATGGAAGAAAGAATGGTTTTGACTCAAAAGAATTGTCAAAGAATTCTGATGAAGTCAATGGGAATGTGTTGAACAATTTAAAAATTTGCGATTTCAGAATAAAAATGACTATACTATCTGATTAGCACATTACTCAGGCTTTCTAAAATTATATTTTATATTCTGTTCTAAAATTGATTCTGTAAGTAGGTAACACTTACAGAATTATTTTGATGATATGCTTATCTTTTTTTAGCTGTTATAAATATATGTGATTTAAAAATCATATTACTAGCAACTATAAAAGCAAACTTTGTGTTTCTTTCATATCTCTATTTTTAAACAGTTTTATTCAGCCAATTTAATACTACTGATATTTACTCAAGTAAAAAAAACAACTATATGACCAAGAATAAAAGGGCTGACAGGAACTACAGAAAAGTAACATGGAATTTCAGAGTAGGAAGGGACTTTACTGATCATCTAGTCAAAAGCCACCATTTTACAGATGATGTGTACAGAGACGGAGTGACTTCTTCAAGGTCACACCGATCGCTAAAGTTAAAGCCAAAAACACAAACCAGAATTTGTATTCCAAGTGTAGTCTTCTATTATTCCCTAGTGTATTCATTTTTCAACATTTTGGGGGAGGAAACTATACTCAAAACTCTTAAAAAAACAGACTAATTTATAACTAAAGTACCTCCTAGCATTTAGTCTATTTGACTAGCAAAAGCATATAAAGAATGCTTAAAGTATCCAAAAATGCAGCTAAATTCTTTTCTAACAAATTCACATGACTAGTCCCACAGGAGACAATTATTAATTCATCATTTTGATGTGTACAGCTTTCTCAATATAGAATTTTCTTTTCCCTTCAAATTCTAATGGCAGGCAATACTGGAAATAGAAAGAATGTATATACATGATATATATATATGTGTGCACGTATATATATACACAGACACACAATACATATATATATATCTATGTGACACATACATATATTTATATATATACACACACACATATTATCTATTTTTAAATTTTTTCCCCTTATAATCGTGATTCAAAGGCGGCAACAAGAAAAAGGGCCAGTATTTTGCATGGCCAGCAACATAAACTTTTGCTATCCTGATAAGATATATCTGTCACTAATGAATATAAAATGGACATGGTTTTTAAGACATGGTGCTCACTGTGCATGCCTATATAAAAAGGTACACAGCCCAGATAAGACTTTAAAAATATTAGTTTCACATGAAGATTTAAGCAAAATTAACTAGAGTCATTTCTCTAATTTACCTCCATTCAAAAGTCTCTCTCCTTACCTTTTCTAATTTTCTTTACTTCTAATTTATATGGCCAAGGTCTTACATACTTTAGAGTTAACCAATTATAAAATTTTAAAGAATGAAATTCTAACTCCAAACATTAGCTTTTATATCATTTACAAATCATATCCTTCTCTTTTGCACTCATAAAACTGGAAGTCTTCCCAACTGAACGAAGAGAAGTTACTGCCATGGTAAGAATCTAAAAAACTCTGCCTGACTGCTATATATTCCTGGATGAGTCATTAAAATGCTAGTTTTCAAAATGTAATCTTTGGACCAGCAGCTTAGTCATCATCCATACAGATTTTAGAAACACAAATTCATGGGCCCTATCTCAACCTAGAATATCAGACTGTCTAGGGATAGACCAAGGAAATGGTTTTAATAAGCTCTTACACAGGTTAAAGTTTGAGAACCACTGCTTTAGAGCTAGGGATTGAGGCCTGTTTCTATAAATAATGCTTTACTGGAACTCAGCCATTAATATTCATTTATGTATTGTTTACAGCTGCTTTAATGCCACAAAGACAAAACTGAGTAGTTGCAACAGATACCATAGTATTTTAGTATAAAAATATTAAATTTTTACTATCTGTCAATTTAAAAAGAAGTTTGCTAACTCTTGCTCTAGATGTCTAAAAGATAAATTTCTTCATATAATTTTAATCTCTAAAGGGGAAATGATGTTTAAAAAAGGGCTAATTCCTAACAGATTAAAAACAAAACACAATTTGAGAATATACATGCCACTTACATTATGCGTTGTGTTTCCGACGAAAAGTCAACGTATCTTCCAAAAATAAATTTAAGGTCCTAGAATTTCAACAAGGAAAAGACTAATAAGGAAAGCCAGGGGAAAAACATGTAAAATAATAAAACCAATTTATAAATTTCAACTTACCTTTTCTTGAACTTGTTTAGCTAAATTCTTTACATAAATTCTACAGTTTGGTTCACCAGGTTCATAACTTCTAAAAACTGAAAATGTTTCCATTTCTCACATAAAAACAAAACAAGGATATAAAATTAAGACAGTTTCATCAATTTTTCGAAGAAAAACTATAATGGCATTCAAATATATCTGTTAAATAGACAAAATAAGCATTAAGAAAATGTTAAAACCATACAAATTAATGGCAATGTTACTAATGGGATAAAAATACCCATTAAAAATCTAAAGTGGTGATATGAAAATAAGTTTATAAATTTCAGGCATCTAGAATAACTAAAATTTATCCAATAAAATATTTCTGTTAAAACTCTGTAAAGCTTAACTTTAAGATGAGTTACTTTATTAAAAAAACTAAAGCAAATAAAGATGCTACCAAATATTTGTGTAATTATTTTGCTTAAAGTCAATCTCCCAAACTACCAGCACCAATATATTCAAATGTAAAAATAAAGTACTCAAATGTAATAATCAAGTATTTCAGGCAAACTGTGGCTTCTGAATATACGGCTACTCCTATTTAGTGACAATAACCATCTTTCCTGACAACTAGATGTTCTAGGCAAAAATATGTCAGTTGGAAGTCTGTTTCCCATTATTATGGGAAAAATTATAATGTGTTACATGTCAATCTAAAACTCCTAAATATTTCCCTAAAATATACTAAAACAAGAAAAATCCGTTAAGAAGTAAAAAACTATCACATTAGGATATAAAATTCATAAACACAGGCTTTTAATCACCAAATAGTTAAAACTATTTTTTTTTAGACAAATAATTGCTCTGCATACATCTCAGATACAGTACTGTGATGGTCTATCAACTGTATCCAGAATACAGAATTCCAGACTGTGGGCCACACTGATTTAACACGTCATATAAGTTTCAGGAATGAAAACATTCTTCCAAATAAATATAGACTGGAAACATTATACTGAGAGATACTTTCCTCCCTATAAAGTATGAGTACTAAAAACCAAAAGTGGTGATTAAAAACATTAACTGGAGAGATGTTTTGAAGCATGTGCTTTGAATAAAGTAAACAACATGAAGAGATTTGTTTTGCTTCTGAAGGGGCAAAGAAATGTAAAATGGAATAAATGCTGGTTTGTTTCATGAAAATTACCTTCTCTAGAAATTCTGCCCTTTTCCAACTCCCTTCTAGAAATACATTCTGATGGCATTTCATCAGAGTCTTCTTTAATCTCCTCTGCGATGCTCAAATTTGGTTTTGGGAAGATTTTTCCAAATCCTATATTGGATGCATCAACTTCAGAAGCAGGTAAGTCTAAGAGTTAACATTGACATCAGCCATTAAAAATCCCTCCCTTCAAAACAGTTTTTCTTTTCCATTTTTAATTTTTAAGATATATTCTAGCACTAAAACTCTTCGGTGTTTTTCTCAATACTCTGAAACAGGGATAAGCAAACTTTTTCTATAAAGGTTCAAACAGTAAATACTTTAGGCTTTGCAGGCCATATGGTTTCTATCATGACTACTCAACTCTGCCACTAGAACATGAAAATCATAAAATAAGACACTTCCATTTGAGGGTACTAAAAAAATATCCATTATACTTCTCACCAAAAAAAAAAAGAGCCAATCCTAATCAAAGTCAGGAAAAAGAAGTATTTGCACACTTAATTACTTATTCAATTAGGAAAATTAAAAACCATTATAAATTTTAAATTTACAACATAGCAACATAATGGATTGCATTCAGAAAACATGAATTTTAGTTTCAGCAAAAATTAAACTGTCTTGGGGAAGAGGGTTGGGAAGGATAGGATTAAACATTCAGTAGAAGAATTCTAGTTATACTACCTAAAAAAACAAACAAAACCCTAAAAAAGCTGTGAAAATGATGCAAATAACATGCTATATTTAGAATTATAAAAGTCTCCTTATAACATAGAAAAGCCGTCATACCAACAGACCTCCTGTGGCCTGAAGGCATCAGTAAGAAAAAAACTTTTAAAACTGTTTTTACTGTTAATTCAGCATTACTCTACGTTGATGCAGAATGGGACGACTGTCCCCCCCTCACAAAGGTCTAAGTCCTTGAGCAAATTAAACTTAAAAAAATAAAAATCTGTGTCAAGGGGTGACTAGCCATGAGATAAGAAAGAAAACCATACAAAAATACAAATATAAATACTGAAACAAACAAAAAAGGAGCTATCTGAAAAGGCAATGCATTCTCACTAACCATCAGAGAGACAGGAATTAAAACCAGTTACAGTTTATCACTCAGTACATTTGCAATACTTACTAGAACTCTATCCTATATTCACACAAGTGCTCAAAGATATATGTACAAAAATGTATATTCCAGAATTTTCTGTAATAATAAAAAAAATGGAAACAACCTCAACTTCTATCAATAGAGTATAATTAAATAAAGATTGTTATAACTATACTATGGAGTGCTATGCAGCCATAAAAAAGTAACCCATGACGGCTATTTAAAAAAAGAAGTAAGGGAAAATAAAATGTTTATACACAAGTATAGGATAAGATCTGGAAGGACTATTTTCATACCAAATTATTAACAATGGTTATCTCTAAGTATTGGGATAGGGAACAGTGGGGTTTGAGGTGTTAACTTTTTAAAACTTTACATGCTCCTGTTTTGATTATATTTTCTATAAGCTGGTATTATTTCTGAAATGTAAAAATTAAAGAACAAAGAAATGCCACTGTAGTATAACATCAAATTAATGTTTAAAATAAGCAGAAAAAAATCTGTAATTTCAATACATTATCTTCAAACTTACAAACAGTATCTTGTAAACAATCTTCCATGTCTTTTGGATTAAAAAAATTTTTTACATGAAATCTACAACTCAAAAAATAATCACAGTTTGTTTCCCTAACCAAAAACACAACTGTACTTATAAAACCAGAGCATCACATATAACAAGCAATGAAAAAATAGATCAATACAAGAAACTTTTATCATATTTTTAGTGTAAACATCAGCAAAAACGAGACTAAACCTCACCCTAGAGTTCATTACTAGCAAAAGGTAACTGTGACAATCTTACCACTAAGCTCCAATTTTAGTTATATAAAAAAGTTTAAAATGGATAGTATTCTAAGACACTAACAAAGACCTAATTTCATATTTTAAATATATTCACAAATACTAAAAAACAAAAACATATAAAATTTAATTCTAATACAAAAAAAACTGACAAGAATTTTTACATAGCATGTTAAAGAACTGGAATACGCTTACCACAATTTTGTTCTTCAAAATTTTGTTCTTTTTCTAAATCTTTCTTAAATGCAGCTGACATGTCGGTAGATATATGGAATTCAATTTTTTTATTACCTACAGGTTGTGGTTGGTCAAATACATCCGAAGGTAACAACACTGGATGTAAACTGCTGTTTACAAACAATCACAGCATTACTTTGTAATTGCAAATAAACTTTTGAGTAAAACATTATTTCATATTTACTTTAAATTTAAAAAGCTAACACTGATAAAACACACTATAGGCATTGAACAAAGTAACTTACATTTAACTTCAATAAATCCTAACAAATGTTCTCATATAGGTATTATTAAATTCCTAGTTTAGACAGATAAGGAGTTTGAGGCTAAAGGATGTTAAGAAATTGCATAAAGTCACTCAGTAAATGACAGAGACAGGACTTTAGGACTATTGATTCTAAACTTCAGGATATTTACCAATAAGCAAAAAAGTTCATTCTATGTTTAATGTAAGCATTTTATGCACTGTATTCTATATACTATATATAATAAACCTATGCAGGTCAATGCAGTAGCCACAAGCCACATGTGGCTAATAAGAATTTGAAATGTTGCTGTACTTATGCTCTAAGTACAAAATATACACCAGTGTTTAACAACTTTGTGTGAAAAAAGAAATATAAAACGTTTTAATAACGTTTTATATTAATTATATGTTAAAATAACATTTCAGATATAATCAGTTGAATAAAATATATTATTAAAATTAATTTTATCTTTTAATGTGGCTACTGGAAAATTTAATTGGTTCACATTACAGCTGACCCTTGAACAACTTAGGGGTTAAGGGCTCCAACCCTGCAGCGGTTGAAAAGCTGTATATAACTTCATCAGCCCTCCATATCCATGGTTCCTCTAGATTATCTATGGATCCATATCTAGGGATTCAACCAACCTCAAATCATGTAGCACTGTAGTATTTATTGAGAAAAAGTCTGCATATAAGTGGACCCACACAGTTCAAACCCGTGCTGTTGAAGGGTCAACTGTATTAATTTTTAATTGTTTGATGCTGCTACAGATCAAAAGCATGGGACTGTGGTGTCAAAACATACATAGGTGGGAAATATGCATCATATTATGTATACTTAACATGAAAGAGTAATTTAAAAAAACCCAAAGACCCATTCCTTTAAAAATGTAAAAAGATCATTTTAACAAACTTCTTCCTCAATTTATAAAGTTACTTACAAGTTCGAGGGAAATTTACCTTGTAGAAAAGCTGAATAAAATTAAAATTGCAATTAACGGCAATTTTCATCTGATTAAGATATTAAAATACTTAGAATTCCATGGCAAAAAGGCAAGTAAAATTTCTGCCATAATTTCAAAGAAAATTTGTTAAGCAAAGTGTCAGATAATCAGTGAAAAAGGAAAAAAAAGGACAATATATTTCAAACGAAATACACAGTAATAAGTACTATTTCATTGGCAATTTCTCTACTCTAACAGAAAGTTTAAGACATCGTCAGAAGTTAATTTATACCTAATAAAATTCTTTCGTACCCATAGCCCAGACCATCACCCAAAATCTACATAATTTTCCTGGAAAGTTTATTACAAGGTGACAAAGTCTGAAAGAAATTCTTAATTGTTTTTAATATCAATGGCATTACAATGGCTCCCTCAATGTATTCAAACAGCATAACTTAACATTTAAGGCAGATATCTCCACATCCTTCTAGCTTTCCCCTTCATCATTTCTATTCCTATGCACCAAATTTTCCTACCTCTGGAAACTCACTTTTTCATTCACACTGGATATCTCTTCCCTGCCTAAGTTTTGCCTCTCATCCTTCAAGCCCAGCTCAAATGTCTCCTCTCTCTTAAAGTCTTTCCAGATTTCTTGACTGGCTGTGACCTCTCCTTCCTCACAACCCTTCATTCTTAGTTACATCTTCTTCTTATGTCATTTATTATAATTGCTAATGCAACAGTCATCTGTGCATATGGCTTACTTACCCATAAGACTATTACCTCACTGTTTGAAAAGATAGCATTGAGCTTTGGAAGAATGTTCCAAACCACATAATATTTAGCAGAGAACTTATCACATATCTGATAAATATTTAAAGGTGGGTCCTGTGTGCTAAGCCATGTGAACTTTTACCAGGTAGGGTACTTTGAAGTAAAATAATGTTTGATATCAGGTAGTGGAGTTAGGAGAAATTAACAAAATTTCATATAAACACACTGGTGATGGATGCCATTATCAAAACTGTGAATGCAGGAGGAGAAAGAGATAATGAAAGGAAAGTAAATGAATTTTGTTTTGGATAATATCTTAAGTGCCTACAAGACACTCTGAGTATGCAAATAGGAAGCTGGAAATGAAGACTTTAGATCTCAGGAGGTTAAATCTAGAGATGGAGATTTGGAATCTATTAGCTGCAACAGGTTAACCATAAAAAAATTAATGATATTAACAAGGAGTATAAATATATGAACAGAAAATGACAATGGACAGGAGTATATGGAATCCAGTATTTTAAAAAAAAAAGCAAGTGAGTGAGTAAGAGAAAGTCACAAAAGAAAAATGTAGGAAGGAAAAGAGGAAGAGAGGAAGTAAGATGAGAAATAAAAAAAGAGAATGTAAAATTAAGGGTGGACAATTTTGAAACCTGGGGTAGTCAATAGTATCAAATGCTGGTCAACTTTGAGAATTAAGGATACTTGTGAATTTGGCAAATAAGCAGTCACTGGTAAACCGGTGGACTGATGAAATAAAAGTCAGAGTGAGGAATGATTTGAGTTAAGCAATCAGACAAAGTACATACAGAACCCTTATCTTATAATCCAAAACAAAATTACCTGTGTGAAGCAGATGATGGTATATTCAACATATCCTTTATTTTTCTCTTTTTTCTCACATGGCGCTGCTTTATTGTTTTTGGTCTTTTGGGCTGAAGATTTGCTAGTTCCATTAGTTTGGTCATTCTACATTGGAGGAAAGAAAAGTAGAAAAGATTTCTTTGTGTAGAAGCATAGCTATTTCCAACTGCTTTTGTTAAACAAATTTGTATTTGAGCTTATAAATTATAAAATGATTTGTATGGCATAAGTATAATTTCTAAGCCATCAAGTAAGATATAATCAATCTGACAAAGCTCAAGTTACAAATCTCCTTGCTCAACTTTCATCTTAGTTTGAAGGAATTGGGAATTTACTTAATTGCAATCTGTCATTTTTAAAGATATGTTTTACTAAAAAAATTATTAGTTGCCCAAATGACTGAACTTTGATGCCAAAAAGTTAAACAAAATACACTAAGTATAATCTATGTAACTTTATTGCTCTTTTCTTGACTAATATTCAAAAGACCTTACGAACATAGTAAAATTATTTTGATTCATATTCTAATTATTAAAGAGAACCTGGACTTAAGTACTTTTACTTAAAAATACTTTGTGCATAATTGTTGGAATGCATCATTATATAAACAAGACACTTAACTTGAGAACAGAGTTTTCAAATACTATACTCTGAGTGGCTTAATCAATCAAGGGGTGACAATTGATACCTTATACATAGCTTATCTCCATTATGATTATGAATAATATTTAGAATAGATCTTGTTTAGGCTTTCTTGGATCTTCCACAGGATCAGATATAGTGCTTCCACAGAGAAAGTTCAAAAACCACTAGTCACAGCTCTACTTCTCCAGAGTTAAGTTTGTGAAATTTGAAAGCAAAACAAGCACAGTAAAATGTAGTGAAGAAGAATTTGGTTAAAATAAGTTTTAAACCTTTTTTCCTTAAGCGAGGAAAAATGAAAACGTATGTTATAAATTTTTAAAGCCTCTTAACAATCACGGTTTACCAAAAATTTTATGAATAAATCCAGTTATACAAAATGTATGTCTATATTCATAGATTGCTCACCCAAAGTATACTAAGGCTCTACACAGTGCAAGGCATATGTTAAGTAAGTAATCAATAGATATTTGCTGACAAATACATAGTGGCATATTTTATAATATTTCCAGAAGATAACAGAGAAGCATGAAACCAGAGGTTACTTCATGCAAAGGCTTTGTTCTCATGACTCAAGATGAATTAGCAGAATTCCTCACTACATCCCTAAATGGAAACCTAAATAAACAAAAACAAAAAAGGTTTTAGCTAGCCTATTAAAGCATTTCTCATGACTATCATTATTTTTATAAAGAAAATAAAATTTACAGGTTAAGTAATTAGCCCATTGCAATGTTCTACATTCTTTATTTAGCAACAAGTTAGTCTATTAAGAACTGCCAGCCTTCCTTATTGTCTCTATTCAAGACAGATACTCTATTCACTCCCATTTTAGTAGTTCCAACATAACTCCTTCCTTAGAAAGAGAATATATATGGAGCCACTACTCAAGTGGATGTTGCCTCAATAGTAGTCAAATTGCTGCTGATTACTTGTATATGTTGCTTAGATTCTCTGCTTGGATTTTGACTCCGGTCAACCACTCCTTCTGTATCTGGCTGCTTCTGTGCATATCTGCCTAAGATTCCCATCATTGGCCTACACAGGTCTTTTAGGCTAGGGGTTGACAAATTACAGCCAAAGGACCAAATCTAGTCAGTGTCTGTTTTTTTTAAATAAAAAGTTTTGTTGGAAGATAGCAACATCCACTCATTTAGGTATCATCTATGGCTGCTTTCCACTACAACAGAACTCTCTGGCTCTATATAGAAAATGTTTAGCAATTCCTGTTTTAGGCTATGCTGTGGATTATATACCTGAACATTATTAACAATTTATTGCTCTTTGCCAGAATCTTTAAACAAAATATATATAGATCATCAAGAGCAACCAATAAAAGAATAATTCATTTGCAGTAATTTTTGTGAATGTTTTTGTATAAAATCCTATAGAATTGCTCTAGAAATTATTCTGAGGTGAATAAAGTCCAGGGGAATAAGCTGACAAAAACAGAAATACAACTTAATTTTGTTCTGTAAAGTCTCCACAAACACTGAATTAGTGAATAATGGATCACTGCCCCTAGGGCAGTGATGTTCCTGCAAGCATGTGCTCACATTTCATCAGTTGATCAATACATACCTAGTTTTATGCGTGTTTCTGTTTAAGAACACCTTATTTAATATATATTGTTGATTCATTAACATTGAACTCAGAGTCAACAGTGCTATAACTCAGGCCTGAACAAAGTTTATCTAACACACAGCATTTTCTCCATAAAGCACATCACAACCTTCTTGATCTTGGAAACACTAGATAGCACTTCAACACTATGCTTGGAGACCATTTTAAACAGCAAAATCAACAACAAACACCACAAAAATGTGCAAAACATGGTACAAATAGACAGTGAAAAAGACACTTGTTTATGGTATGAGAGCTGAAACAAGAAGGCAGAATGTCACCTTGTCTACCTCATCTAGGAATGTGCATGTCAAGAGACTCAAATTTTTCACCATTCTGCACATGCCCATGTCTTCAGAAGACCCTAAAAGCACTGTAATTATTGACGCTGAAGTCATAAATAAATTGTAACAAGTAGGCAAATTTGCAAATACAGAATCAACAAATAATGAGGATCAACTGTATACCATAATCATCAATCCAAAAAATTACTCATAATACAAAAATGTTCCCTTAGGTCTTGATGTCTAGTTTCAGGTCTTAATCTATAGCACGATGGGGAGCTGGGGATGGACAAATTCTAAAGACCTCGAATTATGAGGAAGTATATGCAAAACTTAAGAAGAGCAAGAGAATCTCTCTCCCATATTCTATGTTTCTTAGAATCTAAACAAATATTATTTGACATTGCAAACCTCTGACGGTCTTCATCATCACTGCTTTCATATTCTGATTCTTTACTAGATAATTCCTCATCCTCATCTGGCAAAGGAGGTTCCTCCGGTGGCTGAGGAGATGCAGGTGGAAGAGGAGCATGTAGTGGCATATAGTCTTCATACTAATTAAAAGAACAAAACAAAAATACTACGGTAATCTATGATGTTTAGAAAACCATTTCCATTCAGATACATGATTCTCACATCTCTCTACCTCATGATTTTCTTCTACACATTCAACATATATTGATGAAACACTTGTCTTAGCAGCCTTTAGCTGATCACAAAACTTGTTTCTTCTTCCTTGGCCTCAGCTGGACTAAATTTCCAAACCTCCTTTGCAGTTAGATTTCACCTGAAGTTTAGTCAATGAAATGTTAGCATAAAAAACTCCCACACATGTAATTCTCTCTTTCTTCTTGATCTGCAGGCTGCATGGTGATGTCCTCACCAACTTGGGAATGCACATAATGAAGATAACTTATCTTTTAAGTGACTCAGTAAAGGAGAACACCATTCTGCCCTACTTTTGGAATGAACTTGGCATGAGCAAGAAATAACTTGTATTGTGTTAAATTACTAAGATTTGAGTTTTATTTGTTAATAGCAGCTAGCATAATCTTTGCAATGTGCCAGGAATTGAGGTGTTGGGGTTATAAAGAAAAATTATGCAGCTAATAGTATACACATTAGAAAAGCAACCAATACACAATACGAAAGCAAATTTTCTATTTAAATGTTAGCTCTCAAAATAATTTCTCATTGCTGTCATCTAAAAAAGTACTAAGGGTACATATATATAATGGAATATTACTCAGCCATAAAAAAGAACGATGTAATGCCATTTGCAGCAACATGGATGGACCCAGAGGCTGTCATACTGAGTGAAAGTAAGTCAGAGAAAGATAAATATCATATGATATCACTTTTAAGTGGAATCTAAAAAAATGGTAGAAATGAATTTATTTACAAAACAGAAAGTCACAGATGTAGAAAACAAATTTATGATCACCAACAGGGGGGAAGTGATAAATTGGGAGATTGGGATTGACATATACACACTACTGTATATAAAATAGATAACTAATAAGAACCTACTATGTAGCTCAGGAAACTCAATACTCTGTAATGGCCTATATGGGAAAAGAATCTAAAGAAGAGTGGATATATGCATATGTATAACTGATTCACTTTGTTGTATACACCTGAAACTAACACAACATTGTAAATCAACTATACTCCAATTAATAAAAAATAAATAAATAAAAATAAAAAAATAAAAAAGTACTAAGAGTACTATAGCAAAATATTGGGTTGGCCAAAAGGTTCGTTCGTTTTTTTCCATAAGATGGCTCTATTAGTGGTTAGTTGTCTTTAACTTCATTCGAAACAATTCTGTTAGATTGTATTGTAACAGCTTGTCATATCAACGTGCATTAAAAAAAAAAAAACTTATCAAAACTGGTGAATTTTTGTGTGGCCATTTTAATATCGATGGAAGAAAAAAGCAACATTTTCAGCATATTATGTTTTATTATTTCAAGAAAGGTAAAAACGCAACTGAAATGCAAAAAAAGATTTGTGCAATGTACGGAGAAGGTGCTGTGACTGATCAAACGTGTCAAAAGTGGTTTGCAGAGTTTCGCTGGATGATGCTCCACAGTCGGATAGACCAGTTGAAGTTGACAGCAATCAAATCGAGACATTAATTGAGAACAATCAATGTCATAGCACATGGGAAATAGCCGACATACCCCAAATATCCAAATCGAGCACTGAAAATCATTTGCACCAGCTTGGTTATGTTAATCGCATTGATGTTTGGGTTCCACATAAGTTCAGTGAAAAAAATCCTTCTTGATCATATCTCCGCATGCGATTCTCTACTTAAACGTAATGAAAATGTTCCGTTTTTAAAACAAATTGTGATGGGCAATGAAAAGTGGATACTGTACAATAATGTGGAACGAAAGAGATCATGGGGTAAGCAAAATGAACCACCACCAACCATACCAAAGGCCGGTCTTCATCCAAAGAAGGTGATGTTGTATATATGGTGGGATTGGAAGGGAGTCCTCTATTATGAGCTCCTTCCAGAAAACCAAATGATTAATTCCAACAAGTACTGCTCCCAGTTAGACCAACTGAAAGCAGCACTTGACGAAAAGCACCCGAAATTAGCCAACAGAAAATGCATAACCTTCCATCAGGATAACGCAAGACCACATGTTTCTTTGATGACCAGGCAAAAACTACTACAGCTTGGCTGGGAAGTTCTGATTCATCTGCCGTATTCACCAGACATTGCACCTTCGGATTTCCATTTATTTTGGTCTTTACAAAATTCTCTTAATGGAAAAAGTTTCAGTTCCCTGGAAGACTGTAAAAGGCATCTGGAACAAACAGTTCTTTGCTCAAAAAGATAAAAAGTTTTGGGAAGATGGAATTATGAAGTTGCCTGAAATATGGCAGAAGGTAGTGGAACAAAAGGGTAAATATACACTGTTCAATAAAGTTCTTGGTGAAAATGAAAAATGTGTCTTTTATTTTACTTAAAAATTGAAGGCACTTTTTGGCCAACCCAATAATAACTAAAATTATTCAAGAGCAGACATAGCCTACCATCGAAATTACTGATAGATCTGCACAGTAAATTCTAATAAAAAATCATCAACCTTTTAATAAAACCAGAAAAATGGAAATTTTAGACAATTCAGTTTGTTAAATGTAACTATCCTATAGGATAGCACAACGTCCTAGGTCAAAGGCCTGAACAACAACACTGGCAGAAATGATGGCCTCTATCACCAAAGCATCTCTTTAATGTTCTGGCTTTCTCCCACTTTCAATTCTCCACTGGACTATTATTACGTTAACTTTACACTTGTTCTTCATTTTCAATACAAATTAGAGGTCACTGGCACAACATTTGTAAAATTTAGCCTCAATAATTTCACCTCAGGAAGAGAAATTTTGAATCTTGAAAATTCTAAGAGCTTTCTTACCATGGGAGGCCTTGCAGTAATTGGTCCAAAAGGTGTGGGCAAATTCATTTTATTCATAAGATGAAGCACCTTAATAAAAGTGGTAAAACATTTAAAATAAAATAGAAAAATGATGATTCAACTCCTATCTGATATTTTATGTACTAAAAAACTTTGCAATAACACTATTCATTACTTTAGTGCAAAGGAAGGACCACCTCTTGCCTTTATAATCCCAGGACAGGGCTAAACTAGTATATCTCAGGCACTGGTGTATCTCAGAAGATTAGCCTTCTTAAAATATTTGTCAATTCTACAAATACAATTATTCTCATTATTAAAAATGTCATGTTCTTACAACAGAAAAATTTACTGAACTGTTTTTTTTTCCCTTGATTATTGTGAAATTATGAAACACAGAGACGTACAACAAAGAAAATAAGTATCATCTATATTTTGTACTTAAAAGTATGTTTTATTGTCAGTACTTTCAAGCATTTGCTGAGGGGTCCTCTATGTCCTTTCCTTTAAGAAAGGAAAAGGTGTATGCTAAAGTAACAAAGAAACACCAGAAATTATATTTCCCAAATTAGCTTATGTTTATTAGTATTATTAATACTAAACATGTGAGTATTTTTAAGCTATAGTTTATAAAAGCCTTTACTTGAATGTAGTAATTTTTTATTACCTTTTGCAATGGACTGAATGTTTGTGTCCCCCTCCAAAATTCTTATGTTGAATCCTAACCCACAATGGGATGGTATTAGGACACAAGGCCTTTGGGAAGTAATTAGATCATAAGGGTAGAACCCCCATAAATGGGATTAGCATCCCTTATAAAAAGCACAAGAGAGCTCTCTCACCCTCTTTCAGCTACATGAGGATACAAAGAGAAAACGGCCATCTGCAACCCAGAAGAGGGCCCTCACCAGAACCTAACCATGCTGGCACACTGATCTCCAACTTCTAGCCTCCAGACCGTTAAAAATAATTTTTTATTATTTAAAAGCCACCCAAGCTATGGTACTTAGTTATAGCAGCCCAAACTAAGACACCTTTAAAATACTGAAACATCATTGTCCCTATAGGAATTAGTCTAATACTATTATAAAAAAAAGTTTGAGAATTAGCATGAAAACTAACATATAAGGTTGTACAAGTACTTACTTTGAGGAACATTTTATTCTACTTACCTGTACGTAGAACTTAGGCACACTTGCCAAAGCATTTACTATGTTTGCTAGAATCGTGCTTGAAGGTGGTGGGTACATATACTTGAGGCATGAATTTAGAGGAAAAGTCAGCCTAAAAAAAATATCTTAAAATGCTTATTGTGTTTTAATAAGTTCCATATCAATAACTCATTTTAGGTAACCTATTAACATACAAATTGCTCAAATGATTCAGTAAGAGTACTCTGTTCCTAACAGATCCAATTGATTATATTTAAAAAGAAACTTGCCTTCTGATTGCATTAGAGAAGAATACGGCATTTCTTATCAGAGAATACCTTACAACTTTGAACATTTTAATGGAACCAAATTCAGTGACAAACTCTTAGAGCTCAGTATGTTTAATCAACACATTAAAAATATGCACGATATATAATAAAATGTTCTTTAAAAAATTATCTTATTTGCAATACACACACATCCCACACACACACCACCTATCCAAAACAAAACCAAAAGAACAATGAAATACAAACAAAAAATGCTAACCCATGGTTTGGTGCGATTCCATTTTCTATGGTTAAACAATCAAGTTCTTTCTTTTCTTTATCATCTTCCACAGTATCATCAGACCTAAGAAATACAGAATCAAAGTTGATCTTACCTTTAGAAATAGAATGAAAAATTGCATACAAAAATAACGTATTATCTTTTCAAACAGGGCATTATGAAAACAGTTCCATAAGTAAAACTTTCAACTATTTCTTAAGTAAACACCAATGAAAAAGAGTATCTATTCCAGGTATTATAGAAGGCATGGCACATTTTCATTTACTCTTCACAGCAACCCTATGAAGATGGTATGATAAATCTCACTGACACCCCCGCCCCACCAAAACTGAAGTTCACATGGTATAAATCAGTGGCACACAAATTTCCTCAATGTACATCAATGAGGGTCTGTTAAAACGCAGACTGCTGGGGCCTATCCTCCTCCCCACCCCCAATAACCCAAATTTCTGATTCAGTAGGACTAGGTTAAGGCCTAAGAATCTTTCTTTCAGTCAAGATCTTAGACGATGCAGCTGGTACAGGGATTATACTTTGAGAACCACTGGTGTAAAGCAAATTTATAAAGGTTATATAACTACAAAGAATTACAGCTGGGACCCAAATACCAGGTCATGCCTATTCATGACACCTTGCTATATCTAACACAAGGATTTTATACTAGTTACCTTCCCTCCACTTAAAGTTGAATGCTTTTCACCCTACTCTTTCCCCACTTCACATTGATTAATTCCTAATATTAAATCAATACTCAGGTTCCTAACGCACAATTAGGAATGAACAAATATGTTGCTTTAATGTACTAGATTCAGTAGAGAGATATAACCATTTACTGTTTCAAATTATTTACTTGCTAGTCTGAAAACAATCCAAGAGCAATACAACATTAAAAAAAAAACTTTTAAAATGTACGAAAACCTATCTACATACTTTTTCTTTTTTTCAGTGCTTGAAGAAGGACATGGTGAATGAACTTGATCTTGCTCTTTTGCAAATTCAACAACTAAAGTATGACCTAAAAGCTTCAGTTGATGAAGTCTTGTCAATGCCTTCAGTTGGAAGAGTAAAAAAAAATTAATAACTGTACCAAAGTTATTCGTTAGAGACCATATATAAAATAATTTATACATGTTTTTTGTTAATGCTCTTAACATTTCCTTGGCTATTTCTTACCCACTTCTCATCTCAGGCTGCCAAGGCTTCATTACTTATTAAGCAACTGCTTCCAATCACTTAGGAAAACTAAGATCTGGTTAAATCCAACACTGCCTATACCCAGGCAGCTGAAAATGGTTAGAAAAACAAACATAATGAATTGGGCTAGTCTCACTTTAAATTCACAACCACAAATCTGAGGGTGACCCTTAAGGAAGCCACAGTCACTTATTATATTAGTTCATTTTTTTCTAACAATCTCTAAGACAATATTTTGTACTATTTCCTTCTTCCTCAACCTCACAATACTCCTGTCCCATTCTTTTAGCCTAGGATACTGCTTCCTACTTTGAGAAAACTGAAGCAACAAGATGAGAACTTCAGATTTCCCACCATAACTTCCCATCTACCAGCTTCTGCATCCACATATTCTATCTTCTATCTGTTATCACATGTTAACAATCCATGTTTTTATTTAAATCTAGTTGTTTTACTTGTATACTAAATCCCAGCCTCTCTTCTGCTCTCTGGAACTGTACAGGGTGTGCTCCTACCTACATTGCTAATTTTCTGTCCTCTATTGGATCATCGACATCAGCATACAAACACAGTCTGATTTCTCCCATCCTAAAAAATATTTTTTCTTCATCTGTTGATCCAACTTATCACTCTCCCCCACCCGCCCCCACCCCCCACTCTACTTTAAATTACTCTTGCAGTAAAACTCAAGAATTATCCATGCCCTCTATCTAAAATTCCTCTCTGCCCATCCAGTCTCAAACTCACTCCAGTCAGGTTCATACCTTAATCAGTCCACTGACACTGCTTGTCATAAACAACAAATTCTGTACTGCCACACCAATGGTCAATTCTCAATCTTCATTTTACTGCATTTAACACAATCACTCCACTCCCTCCTTCATACATGTTCTTCACTTGGTGTCTAGACACTATAATTTCCTACAGGTTTCTTGCCAGCTCATTGGTTTCTACTCCTCAATCACTGTGGCTTATGCCGTCTCTAACTCTTAATGTTGTCATACTCCAGAGGTCTATTATTGGTCCTCTCTATCTAATCCAGCACCCTAATTTTAAAAACCATCTCTATGCTGATGATTTCCCAATTTATAATTTCAGCCCAAACCTCTGTCCTTAAATCCAGGAACATATATCCAAACTACTGGAAAGCTTCTCTTAATTTTAAATATTTTAAAATTAAGACTTCAGGAATTGAATCTTCTCTCCCCATCCCCCCTCAAATGTTCTCCATCTGGAACCTTCGGATGGTAACCCCCTTCTTTCATTTACTCATGTCAAAAATCTTGGAACCATCCTTAACACCTCTTTCCCACATTGCATATCCAAGCCACTGAGAAATCCTGTTTGCTTCTACCTACAAAATATATCCAGAATCTGACTATTTCCTACCATTTCCACTGCTACCATCATGGTCCAAGCAACCATCATCTCTGGACTGAATTAACAGTATAACCTTTTAACAGATTTCCCTGTTTCTACTCTTCCCTGCCTTCCATCTACTCTCAACACAAAGTGATACTTTTAAATATAAGTCGAATTATGTTACTGCTTTGCTCACAATACTATAATGGCTCCCAATTTTACTCAGAGTAACATCTACGGTCCTTACAGTACCTACATGATATGGCCCTCTCTTAGTTCTCTGACCTCAAATTCAATATCTCCCCGCATTTTTTTTTGCTTTAGCCACAAGCTAGTGCATGCCAGCTATTCCTCTTACTGGAATGCACTTCCCCAAAATTCCCTTAGCTAACTTCCTTCACTTCCTTTAAAATGTTGCTCAAATATGACCATAACTACCTTAACTGTAGCTTAACCCTCCCAACCCAGCACTCCTGATCTTATTGTTCTTTTTTTATAGCATTTATCATTTTCTAAAATATTAAACTCATTAAGTTTATTATTTATGGTCTGTCTCCCCTTTGAGAATGTGAGCTCCGATGAGGGCATAAATCTGTGTTTTATTCATTGATATATCCCAAGACCTAAAGCAGCATCTAGCACATAGCAGGCACTCAATATTTTTTGAACAAATGGAACTTTAGGCCTTAACAGGGACTATAATTTTATTCTACCATCTTTATGCATCCTTATTTGACTCCATTATACAAAGCAAGTTTCTATATGTTTCAATAATTTTCAAGTCCTTAAATCAGCCTAGACCTCTTACTATCAGTGAGCCTTTGATTATCTGAAATACGGCTGAATTGCTTTAAGTTTCTTCCTCTCAAAATGTATGTCACACATTCTTTTCAAAGTTATGGCTTTTAATTTTTAATGTTAGACAATGACTGGTTCCATGCCCTCTCCTCCAAGTTTATCTTGACTCTAAAACAAGGTGGTTTTCATCACCATATTTTACTAAAAACTTTTTATGCTATATTTCAAAAGGTCTTTTCTGAAAAAAAATTTTTCCTATACTTTAATACATATAATGTGAAAGTCCTCTGTAATCCCATCCTTGGAGAAAGACATTTATTATTCAATTTGGTGTATAGCTCTGCTACATTTTGTTCTATGCATAAAATAACATACACAGTATTGATACTAGTTTTCCAAAATTCCAAGGTTACATATTATATAATGTTTTGCAACTTTATTCATGTACTCTATCTGGGCTACATTCCTTATTAATACATATTCATTTGAGCTCATTCTCTGAGGGTTGTAGTCCAGTGTATGGATATACTACAATTTAAAGTATCCTTTCCTCTTATTGATGAGAATTTGAATCATTTCTATAGTTTCACAATAAAAATACTTTACTAATAGACTGTGTTCATTCTTCACCTTGTGTCATCACAGGATCTTAACTTCTTAAAACTCTCTTCTCCTTGCATCCATGAGAATTTATTTTCTAGTTTTACTTCCTTTTTAACTTCTCCCTCCCAGTCTTCTGCTGGCTCTTCTCCCTTTGGGCAACCATATCCATTTACCTTGTTGAGGAAACTCCATTTTTAACCCTGCCTCAGCTCTAGTCCCATATTTTTAATTGTTTTTAAAATATTTCCACAGAAGTAGCCCACAGACTCCACAAAATTAATAGATAATATGTGAATTCATTACCTACATTTGCAAACATCCTCTGAATCTTGCCCCTCATGTCAACTAATGTAATAACTCATTCCAAAAACTTCCAAGTATTCCCTCTCTCTCAACCACTACATCTACAGGGATCACAGGACCAACAAACACAATCTCTACCAAATGTATATCTACTTCTTCCTTTGTCTTCTTACTGCCTTATTCAGATCCTTTCTCTTGCCTTAGCCATTATAACATTTCTCTTGTCTTCGCTTTCCGTTTGGTCTTTCTAACTCTCATCTTTTTCGATATCCAATCCATTACATGAACTCTACCAGATATCTTTCACAGACCTGACCATATTACTGGTCAGCTCAAATATATCAAGTGCCTTAAGAATAACTACTAAACAAAATTCAATCCCTCCCTCCCTTCCACCCAAATTTAGACTCAACCTATCTTCCAAGTCCTATTTCAATTTCAACCCTTAGTTTTTGCTCCACTTAGAACTTTCCATGCCCCACAGCTTTATTTAGTGTCCTCTAAACCTGGAAGGTCCATCTCCCTTTGTTTTCTTCTCAAAATCTAACTAATCATTAAAGGTCTACCTCAAAGGTCACCTCCTTTGCGAATGATCCCCTAGGATTTTTTTAATATATATATTTTCCATTTAATGCTTAAAACATCTTGTCTTGCAACAGTTACAGAGATAGTTATCAATGTTTGCAATCCTTTAGAACTTGTCATTTTTAATTACATATGAGATTACAATTCAATTTTAATTCATGTTCCAGTTAATCTACTAGTCTTATGTCCAAACATTGGGCAAAATCTGCCAAATGACAAACCAAATGTAGCCTATGGGGCAAACTCTGAAAATACAAACCCTTTTGCTTTTAAAAACTATAGTTTAACATTATGCTCCATTTTTGAACTAAAACTGGATAATAGAAAATTGTTAATAATAGAAAAGAAAAAGTCATACCTTTATAGCTGCTTTTTCATTAGGGAAAGTAGCAAAAGCTGTATGTTTCTGAAAAACAAGGTATAAATTATTTCAAATATAATTTCTCATAAGGAAGTCTGATATTTTACCAGCTGACAGTGATTTGACACATTAATAAAATCACAGAAAAGAACGGGAAATCCAGATCATTTAACTGATTACTAAATTCAGTACACTGCTTTTCAATCAGTTTAGGATCAGACTTCTTTGAGATGAAAGACTTTCTCATATAAAGGGGCACACACACACACACACACAGCATGTTTTACATATATTTTCAAGTAGTTCGACAGTCCATAAGTTTAAAAACCCCTACTATACACAGAGGACCACCCTTAAACCATCCAAAAATATAAAATATCTTACATGTATAACGCATCTAAGATCTAAACTTTCCTCTATATAGCCAAATGCAAAGTTTAAATTGGTCTTTCTCCTAACTCAGTAATTCTCAACCCTGGCTGCATTATTAGAAACACCTGGGGAGCCTTTAACCACTGATGTTTTGCCCCATCACAGACCATATGGCAGAAACTTAACATGACCACTGCTATTTTAATGGAGAGAACTCATCTAAAACATCTTCAGGTATAAAGGAAAATAAAGTAATTGTGTACATCCCAGTGTTGGACTTGGAACAGTCTTAAAATATTGCTCCCTGAAGGATTCCGTTGGAAATTTTTTATGAAGAACATCTTCGTCAAAAACTTAGTAGAAATCCTGTAACTAGTTTACTCAAGTTACCGACTGCTGTAGCTTCTCCTCTATTTTGATGAATGTCTTAACGCTGGCTTATAAGTAAACCAAGATTTTTAAACAGTCCTTCGTTACATATTTCTGAGAGTACTCTTGAGCCTAAGAGAAATACCTCCAAATTCAGAGGAGTTTCGAGATTCCCAGGATGGGAAAATGGAACATAACTAAGCTTCTTTTTTCATTTTTTCTTTTTTGCCTTTCTCACTTGCCCTTTTGCGCAGCGCGGCGACTAACCTAGGCTCTAGCCAATTAAAACTTGACTTGGGACGCAAGATATTTTGATATGAATGAGGAAAGACTGGGAAGCCCTCACTACACAAGCGCATCTCCCTCACTCTTTTCTGTCTTCTTCCTTCTGTCAGAACTTCCCCTGCCCAGGTCAACAGGCAAGGGCCTTCCCCGGAGGCTCGGGACCGGCGCGCCCTTACCAGTCGCCCTTTATCGGACAGGACGCGCACGGACTGCGCCCCGAAATACTTCAGTAAGTCCTCTTTCTCCTCAGCGGTTAGCTCGGCTGGCAGGTGCCTCACTAGAAGGGTTCGGTCGCCCCGCGGCGGAGAAAGCGAAGCAGAACTCTGGCAGCCTCTCGACATCGGCAGCGGCGGTTCTGGAGCCGCCATTTCTCACAGAGAACCAGCAACAGGGAAGCCACTGAAGAAACTGCAGTGATCATAAAAAGCTGAGCTAAATGAGTGTTTTCCCACTTCGCGCTAAGGATTCTGGAAACAAGGAAGTAACGCGAGAGATGGTCGCCTTCTCGCGAGACCTGCACCACGGAAGGGTGCCAGCTCTTCGGAGACACGTTCCTCAGAGTGAAAGGGAAGGTTCCACAGTGATGGGAAAGGAAAATGATTCAAATTCCAGGTAGTTGATGACGGCATTAAAAACAAAAATTCCGCCGAGAGAGGTGTAAGGATTTAAAAAAACTGTCAACGCGTGAGAGACTTCAGCTGCCTTTACGAAAGAGGAAGTAACCTCAAGGCCAGAAGGAGTCACTGCTGCGCATGTGCTAGCTGGGAGCGGGTCTGGGCGTGGCGCCAGGGAAGTCTGGAGTTGCGCTAGCCGGGTTTCTAATCCTGACAGATTGCAAAGTGCGTCTGATTGGCTGGCTTGGACTTGGTGTGGGAATACCGGGTCTGTGTCTACACTCGGGATGATAATGCCTAAAGATTGCACGTTCTTTCTTTGGCTCAATAGCCTTCACGTAGCCAGGCGAACTCAGTTTTAAGGAACAAAAAGTTGAGACAGACACTTGTTTTCTTGAATCATCGAACACGTAGCAGCCTGATACGGTCAGGCCGTGGTTCCCTTTCACGGAATTAGCGGCCTCTAGGGAGAGATGCCCTAATATAAATCCCATCAACAACTCTAAGGTGTAGGTACTCCTCCCCATTTTACAACTGAGCACTCTGATGTACAATACAGGGAAGTGTAAGTCACACAGCTATTAAATGACCGAACTGGGATTTGACCCTGCTAGTGTGACTGGCCTTTACACTATTCTGCCCCCTTTCTGAATGGAGCGAGGCAGAGAAGTCTTCCTTATTCCATACAAAGAGGGCATTGAGGATTCTGGATAGAGGTATTATTTTAGGTGCAGCTACTACAGTCGAGGCCTAAGGTGCCTCTTAACTGTTCTTTTTATTTGCTACTTAATTATATGGTAACTGAATAGCAGTAAACGATATATCAAAGTTTGGCTCCCATGGAAAACGGGTTGGGGAACAAGGGAGGGACAGACATTAATAAAAACTAGAAAAACTATGGAGAACCCCTCCACAAAATGTCATGTATATAGAGCCAGACCATGACGGCCCTGTGGGTTAGTTTGAAGTTTCGATTAACGGAAGAGCAATTGGAAACTGACAGAATTTTTAGTAGAGGTCTGTGTGTATGTGTATATGTATGTAATGATTAAATTTTAGATATGAAAATTTCTCTGGTTGCAGTGTGAAAAATAGAGTAGAAGCAGGAGGACCAGTTGGGCTACTGCAGTAGCCCAGGCAAAAGACACTGCTAGAAATAGTTAAGTAACAGTAGACATGGAGAAAAGAAACAGGAATTGAGATGTATTTTGGAAGTAGAATTGATAGACTTGCAGATGAAGAAGAGTAATTAAGGATAAATTTTGAGGTTTTGGCTTGAGCCCCAACTGTCTACCATCTAGGTGGATGATGATGCCATTTACTGAGCATGAGAAGAGTTAACTAAAGTGTAGCTAGATTAGAGACGGTAGGGGAGGAAGGAACACATTAAAGTATCTATTCAGTATCCATGTTTCAAGTAAGCAGTTGGATGTGTAATTATGGCATTCTGGAGAAACATCAACACTAGATACATATGTAACATCAACACATATAATATTTATATCCAAGGTATAAGAGTGTAGGTAGAGAGAAAGGGGACCAGTATTGATCCATGGGGCATGCCAGTGTTGAGAAATTGAGAGGAGGAAGAACAAGGCAATACTTTTTCTCTTGGCACTTACATTCTAGTAATAAAGACAGACTAAAACATGTAGATAAGTAAGTAAATGACTTCCTTTTGGAGAGTAAATAAGTGCTTTGAGGGAAAAAAAACAAAAATAGACCCAGGGTAGAGGGATAAACTGATTGGAGAGGGCATGCTACTTTAAACACTCCTTTACAGGCTTTTCCCTGCATCTCTTATAATTATTATTATGTATGATTAGCATATAGTAGACATATATAAATATTCAGTGAATGAATGCATGAATGGATTAACTTTAATATTACCACTGCCACCTATGGTCAAGAATTGCTACATGGGTCATCAAGATAAATTTAGTGGTCTTTACTATAATTGAGATACCACAGCTCAGTAAAATAGGAACATGACAGAATTTTATTTTCTCTTAATTACTTTTAGTTGTACTCAATTAAATCCGCCTTATCCTTCCCTTGACAATAGCTCAGGCAGATTTCATAATGTCTTGGTCATGCTCAGTTACTAACAGTTCAAGTCGATTTGAAATGTCAACTTCAAACTCTAATAAGGTGACGCTTTTTACCCTCCCCTCATATAAGGCTTGACCTGAGGGATAGGAAGAAGATGTAATTTGCTTTCATCTCTGCCATGTTTAAGTGGAAGTGGGTGTGGTCTGCTTTGAGTTGCATTTTTCTCATTTCCTTTTCTTGGTATAGCCCAGAGGTTCCCAAACTTTCTCAGCTCCTGGTGCCCTTATTGTCTCAGTAATTTTTTTCACAGCATCCCTAGGTGCCACCTTGTTTCCTGTTAGCCCTTGATTTTTAAGAGGCACTGCCACCTGGGCTGACTCAGTAAGGTTCAGCAATTATTCCATATATTCCTCTACTTTTTCCAACTCTCAAGTTAGGTGCAACCGTGTGATTCATTCTGGTCAGTGGGCTGTAATGAAAGCAACATTTGTCAATTCCAGACTATAGTACAGAAGAGGGGGTGTGAAAGCAGTGATCCTGGAGGCCACATATTGAGGTCAAAGAGCTGTGAGGTAAACACTGCATAGAATACCTGGTCACCACATCAATGACAACTTCCCTACAAAAGTGCTTGACCCCCTCCAAACCTTGCATAAGTAAGAAATAACTTTTATTAACTTTTATTATGTAAATACACTGATAGTTTAGGCTTAATTAATTCTTATTTTTTTAATTTTATTTTTTTTCCATAGCAAAGCCCATTCTTTCACTAGTAAAAATACACTCTGATGGTTCATTTTATGTGTCAATTTGACTGGCCACAAGGTACCCAGATTAAACATTGTTTCTGAGTGTGTCTCTGAGAGTGTTTCTGGATGAGATTAGCATTTGAACTGTTGAACTCATTAAAGTAAATTGCCCTTTCCTATGTGGGTGGGCATCATATATCCATTGAGGGCCAGAATACTACAAAAGGTGGAGAAAGGAAGAATCACCCTTCTTTTCCTGCCTCACTGATTAGGCTGAGACATCTCATCTCATCTTCCACAATCAGACTGGGTTCTACACCATGAATTCCCCTTGGTTCTCAGGCTTTCAAACTTAGGCTGAATTACACAACCAGCTTTCCTGGATCTCCAACTTGCAGATGGCAGATCATGGGACTTTTCAGGCTCCATAATCACATGAGCCAATTCCTCATGATAAATATCCTTTTATTTATATATATATATTTATATTTTAAAAGTATATAAATAAACATATACATGTATAAATAAATATATGATATTTTAATATATAAGTATATAATATTTTATATTTTTTAATAAAAATATAAATATAATATATACTTTTATTTTTATTTATTCATGTATAAAAATTATATACATAAATTAAAATGTAATTGTTATTTATTTTACTTTTATTTATAAATTTTTAGTTTATTATACATGTGTAATACTGTATATATTCTTCAATATGTTTTTATTACCACAGCCAGAATGATTCTATTATGCCCTCAGAACTCTCCAGTGGCTTTTCCTCTCACTTAGACTAAAAGCTAAAATTCTTCCTTTGATTTCTAAGAGCTTATATGATCTGGGTCCACCAATGTATTACTTTTGTGGCTTCATCTATTCTTTCCCCCTCCTTCACACTTCACTATAGACATACTAATCTAGCTGTTCTTAAACTCTTCAGACACATGACTCAGATCTTTGTAGTACTTGCTAAAACTTTGAAAAAATGCTTTTCCCACAGATATCTGCATTTTGGCTCCCTTTCTTCAGGTGCTCAAATGTTATCTTTTAACTAAATTGTTCATTGTCAGTCAACACCATCTCTGCCTCTTCTGTTCTCTGTGTTGCAGCGGCTGAAACACAGGAAACTAGATTTTTCATTATTTTTGTTGTCTATTGCTGTGTAATAAATCACCCCAAAACTTTGTAGTTTAATACAACCACTATCAAAGACTTTTCCTTTTCTCAAGGCAGAATTTGTCTTCATTACATTTATTTTTATACTAGAAATCATCATATATAAATTTGAGTGTGTATATAGTTTCCTTATTACTGGTAAGCTCCTTGAAGATAGGAATTGCTGTATTCATCTCTGTATCCTCCAAGCATTAACATAGTGCCTTAGAAGTAGATTAGTAGTCACTGAATGTTAAAACATGTAAATTAATATTACTCACAAAAAACTAAAATAGATCCTGCTGGCAACTAGCGATTGCATACTCATTGATTTGCATGATGACTTTAAGAAACCAGGCTAAAGAGTTCACTGAAAAATTATCACACTGGTCAAAAACAAAATGTCAGTATTATTCTGTGTTACTTATTGAGTGATGATTATGTGTGGATCTCACGGTTAGTCATTTGTAGATTTACTCCCTGTGTAAAATAAACAATTTACATAGCCATGAAATCTTATGTTGGTGTGCATATGAGGGCAAATTTTTGTCATCAGCTTTCAGAAAAATAATCCTTAATATTTGTTTAAATAACATGTAAACATGCCTTTTAACCCAGCAATTCTGTTTTCAGAATCTGTGTGAGACAGCTGGTGCTGCCATAACAAATACCATAAACTGAGTGGGTTATACAATAGAAATTTATTTTCTCATAGTTCTAGAGGCTGAAAGTCCAAGATCAGAGTGTCAGCATTGTCAAGTTCTTGTGATAGCTCTCTTCCCGGCTTGCCTTGCTGCTGTGTCCTCACATGGTAGAGAGAGAGAGAGAGTGAATGTTCTGGAGTAACTCTTATAAGGGCATTAATTCCATCATGAGGGCCCCACCCTCATGATCTCATCTAAACCTAATTACCTCCCAAAGGCCCCATCTACAAATACCATCATGTTGGGTGTTAGATCTTTAACATATGAAATTTGAGGGAACATAATTTAGTCCATAGCAGAATCTATCTTATACAAATAAAAACATTTGTATGTAACCAGCTGGCTCATTGGTTTAACTTACTCAAATCTCATGGAGCTACCAAATATATAAATATATATATTTTTTTTCTTTTTTTTTGATTTTTAATTAATTTGATTTTCTTTCCTAAGACCCAAATAAAGCTTTCCTTTGAGACCTAACAACTTATACCTGTCACTCTACAGCTGAGTTGACTCGGTGGTAAGTAAGCTAGCTTTCTGCACATGAACCTTATGCATACATAATTCTACCAGTCCCTTTATGGATTTAATATTTCTCTTTTAGGATAAATGAGTTCAAGTCTCTGGAAGTAATGTGGAAGAAAACTGTCACTTAAAAATATATTCATGATCTGTTTTTGCAAAACCTTTGGCTGATATAATCATCTATCTTTGTATTATGAATATGTGGGTACTGACATCTGCTCATAATGTGTAAATCTACCGTAATCCCAGTTCAGTTCTAACACGGTTCTAAATAAATTTTACCTTCAATTTCTTCAAAATATAAATCACAGCAACAAGTATATGTATATTTTACAGCTTCAAACATGTTTTATTGGATCTCCCTTCCCTGACATGTTCCTTAACTTTCCTACTCATTTTGATTTTAAAAACAAACCATTATCTATCATTCAGTCCAATTAAAATACTAAGCTCACTTCTAAGCTTATACCCTTCTCTAAGGAAATCTGTAGTGGACTCAGTACAGATTTCCTCAGAGAAGACTTTGCCACTGCTCTGGAAATAGCGTGCCTCTTCACCTACCCATCACTAATCACTTACTTGCCTTATTAATTTCTTGGCATATAACAGCCTAGAAATTATATATTAATTCTTATGTGTGTTTGTGTGTGCATGCCTGTATGTGTTTATAATATAAGCTCCATGACATTAGAGTGTCTATCTTGTCTTTGTTTTTTTTGCTGCTTTATCTGCAGGCCAAACATAGTATCTGGTACATTGTAGGAGTTTGGTAAATATTTATTGAATGAATGAATGTTGTCCAGTCCTAATATTATCTTGCTTGCATATATCACAGTTTCAGTTTTACATTCAGAGGCAATTAAAAGCACAGATTTGGGAGTGAAACAGTCTGAGTTTTATAATCCTGCTCTACTCTCACACCTAGGGGAAGTTACTTAACCTCTCTTCTTCAGTTTTCTGATATGTAAAATGAAGATAATGTCTTTATCATAGAATTGTTATAAGTATTAAATGAATTATTCTGGCACAGAGTTGGTGCTATGGAAGTGGTTATATTTGTTATTTTTATATTTAATTGGTGATTATTTGAATAATTTCTATCTTTCCCACTACAGTTTTAGGAACCACATTAATTTTTTCCAATCATTGTATCTCCACATCCCAGCTCATAATAGGAACTCTATAAATATTTGTTGGGGGAAAAAAAAAAGAATGGTTGAAGTTTTGAGGCAATGCATGCATGTTTGTGTGCCCTAAGTGAGTTCCCGTATTCTGTAGTTACAAGTCATTGTCACTAGATGGCAAGCTTGTCCTAGGCAAGGCAAATGTTTGCATTAAGCCATCAAACTGAAGAATGAGGGTGCAAGGTAGGGGGAAATGTCACATATGCGTTTCTTAGGTTGGTGAGATGATAGGAAGATGAAAGTTTAAGCATAAAATAAAATTTACCTGTTTTTATTCTGCTTAATTTCTACCCTTCTGACTAGCTCATCTTTTGCATAGTAATGCATTTTAGCATTTCTGTCATTCCACTGACCTCTTATTATTATATTCATAATTTCTGTTAAAAACAATGTTTAAAAAGGTCTCTTATACTATTCATTATTAACAAGAGTTTCCTAATTTTTTCAACCTCAAACCCTTTACCTGCTGTTTTCAAAATCTATTACGATTTTGGCTGGGACATAAGTTTCTCTATATCTTATATCCTCTATTCCTCATTCTTGAACAAGTCTTTCATTTATTTTTTTTCTGATTATTGGTCACTCAACATTCATGGGAAGCACATGTCTTTTTTAAGTATATAAATTTATTATTTTTTTCTCCCAGTTTTATTGAGATATAATTGACATACAGTTCTGTATAAGTTCAAGGTATACAACATAATGAATTGAATTACATACTTCATGAAATCATTACCACAATAAGTTTAGTGACCATCCATCATCTCATATAGGTACAAAATAAAAGAAAAAGAAAAAAACCTTTTTTTCTTGTGATAAAAACTCTTAGAATTTACTCTCTTAGCAACTTTCATATATAACATACATCAGTGTTAATTGTATTCATCATGTTGAACATTACATCCCTAGGACACTTATTTATCTTCTAACTGGAAGTTTGTATCTTTTGACCACCTTTATTCAATTCCCCCTTCCTCAACCCCCTGCTGCTGGTAACCAAAAATCTGATCATTTTTCTATGAGTTTGTTCTTTTGTTGAAGTATAATTGACATCCGACACCATGTTAGTTCCTGGTGCACAGCATAGTGATTCGATATTTCTATACATTACGAAATGATCACCACAATAAGTCTAGTTGCCATCTGTCACCATACAAAGATGTTATATTATTATGACTATATTCCCCACAATATTACCTTTCATCCCTGTGACTCATTTATTTTGTAACTGGAACTTTATACCGCTTAATTTTCCTCACCTATTTCATTCATCTCACCACCCCTCTCCCCTCTGGCACCCACCTATTTGTTCTCTGTATCTGTGACTCTGTTTCTGTTTTGTTATGTTTGTTCATTTGTTTTGCTTTTTAGAATCCACAATAAGTAAAATTATACAGTGTCTTTCTCTGGCTTATTTCACTTAGCATAATACCCTCTAGGTACATCCGTGTGTTGCAAATGGCAAGATTTCATTCTTTCATGGCTCAGTAATATTCCATTGTGTGTGTGTGTGTGTGTGTGTGTGCGTATCACAGCTTCTTTATTCCTTCATCTGTTGATGGGCCTTAGGTTGCTTCCATATATTGGCTATTGTGAATAATTATGCAGTAAACATAAGGTTGCATACATCTTTTTGCATTAGTGTTTTCTTTTTCTTTGCGTAAGTACCCAGAAGTAGAATTGCTGGGTTGTATAATAGTTCTATTTTTAATTTTTTGAGGAAACTTCATACTGTTTTCCATAGTGCCTGCACCAATTTGCATTCCCACCATCAATTTCAAGGATTGCTTTTTCTCCACATTCTGGCCAACACTTGTTATTTATTGTATTTTTGGTAATAGCCATTTTGACACGTGCGAGGTGATATCTCATTGTGGTTTTGATTTGTATTTCCCTGATGATTAGTGATGTTGAACATTTTTTCATATGTCTTTTGGTCATCTGCATGTCTTCTCAGGTCCTCTGCCCATTTTTTAATTGGGTTGTTTGTTTTTTTTTGATGTCAAGTTTTTTTTATGTCTTGTATATTATCCCCTTATCAGATATATTGTTTGCAAATATCTTCTCCCATTCAGTAGGTTACCTTTTCATTTTGTTGATAGTTTCCTTCGCTGTGCAAAAGCTTTTTAGTTTGATGTAGTTCCATTGTTTATTTTTCTTGTGTTGCCCTTGCCTGAGAAGGCATATCCAAAAAATATTGCTAAAACATGTCAGTGAACATACTGCCTATGTTTTCTTCTAAGAGTTTTATGATTTCTGGTCTTACGTTTAAGTCTTTAATCTATTTTGAGTTTCTTTTTATACATGGTGCAAGAAAGTAGTCCAGTTTGATTATTTTGCATGTAGCTGTCTAGTTTTCCCAATACCATTTTTGATCTCTTCCAGTTAGTGTACCATCTTGGGGAAAGAACAAGTTAGGTTCAATGCTATTATGCTTGTCTAACTTTACCTTTGTTTAGCAAAATTATCAATGAGGACCTGGTGGAAAAGAAAGTGTTGAAAAGCCTACAAATTAGATAGTCAACTTCTGAATGATCAATTTTGGGGGGAATTCTAGAAATTAATTTTATAAATATCAATTAATTAAATTGATTAAATGTATGCATATTCTTTGGTAAATTAAATTTGCCCAAATAAATGAAAAATGTGGACATGTAAAAATGAATAATAGTACTTTGAGACGGTAGTAAAAGTTTTCATTATAGTAATATTTAGACAGTATAATTATTTTCTTGTTTATTTTTTGAAAAAATTAACTACTGAAAAAAGTCAACTTTTGTAAAAAATTATAAATGATAATTTATTTCTTTATAATCTTTTCCCTTTGTGCCTTTATGTGATGTATTATTGGCCAAAAGACAGAAAATTTGTGAATTTTCTTTCAACTGCTAAAGGAAAGATTTTTTCCTTCCTGCTCTCTACTTAGTAAGAAAAGTAATTATTGCTTAATTGTCTACTTGATTAGAATGACTTAAAATGAAAGGAATATAAATTATTTAATTGTTAACATTTTTTTTCAAGTTAATTTGGTACAATTAGCAATGTTGGTAGAGATTCATATATACTGATAGTCTTTCTCAGGTTAAATGGTTCAAAGTGGAAAAAAACATTCAGTGATGGTGATTTCCTATACCTTGGGAAGACTTACAGTATAAATTCCAAGTCTTGCATTGACTTAGACCTCCTCTCTATTCCCTCTACCCCATTCCCAACTTCTCTTGCAAACCAGACTCATAAAATTGTTTTACATTCAACTTGAGAGGATTTATGAGTTGACCTATTTTAGTGAGAAGGCATCCTCCAAGTAAATTTTCCAAATATATTACTGTCTCATAAATATCTTAGATTTAGTCAGTCTAAGAACTTACATTTTTAAAAACAACTATAACTTAGTTCAGATTAATATATTACTATTTTCCAAAAGTAGTATATATTTATTGTTGAAACTCTATACTGATTAGCAAATGAAAGAAAGAAAAAGTGTAACCCCACCAACTATTAATAATTTCTGTTAGCATTTTTGTATAATTCCCTCTACTCCTTTATCTACCTATATTATACACATGTATTTGTAAAAATTGAATATTATGATTCATATGAGTTTGTAATTTTAGTAATGTGTTGCAGACTTATTTTTGTGTGATTATACATTGTTCTTCAAATCATGTTTTATAGGATCCCAATGCATTGATTTAACCAATTCCTTTATTATTTGCCTTTATTGTATCTTAAAATACAGTATTAGATGGATACAAAAGAATATACGTGACATAAATGTTTTACAGCCTTATAATAACAAAATGAACACCCATGAACCTACCGCCTCACTCCCAAACTAAAACATTGTCTGACAATGATCATTCTACATTGTTAAGTTTCCCAGTGTAGAATAATAACATGTGAGGAAGTTACGGGTGAACTGTCCAGGTTGGACTCCAGAACTCTTGGTCCTGCCCCATGTGCTTGAGGTCAATTTTTTCCTTCTTGCCTTTATCTAATATCTTGGTTTTATCTATCCCTTATGAGTAACTGTTTGACTAAGGATAGGCAGACACATGGATATCACATCTTCCCCAAATAGTTTTCAGAGAAACATTGTCTTAAATCCAAGTTTACCAAAGATCCATTTTCATGAAGGAAACAATAAACATTAATAAAGCGCCTCTTTTTAAATTTTTCATTCCAGAATAAAACCTTTGCTTTACATTTTTATAATCAAAAGTCCAGGTAATTTTTCTCCACTTCTAGAAAAAAGGAAAGCCTAACTTAAAGATTTCTTCTGCTTCTATCCTATCAAGTTTTAAAAGGATTTATCTATTTTTATCAATAGATACTTTTAGATAGTTTTATCTAGATTGTTTATTACAGTTTATTAAGTCAGAGAAAATATATATTTTTTAAGATCAAAACCAATGTCTTATTCTCTTCTGGGTAATTTTATGGTATACCTAACTAATAGAAGTCTGGCATTTGGTCAACATTTGCTAAATGAATGATTGTGGTCAGTAGAATTATTCAATAATACCTCATCTGAAGCAAATTGACAACCTATTCTATGTAAAATAAAGCTTAGCCACCCCTCAAAAAATATTTGCAAAAGTCTCTTAACACTCATATGGGGAACTTGCATTTCTCAGCCGTGAGGTTTCAGTTGAGTTACCCCTCTCTATTTCAGGGCTAAACTCATTGGCTTGAAGCAATTCTGATCTAGTCACTGAGCTTATTTCAGGGGTGAGCAGAAGTACTGGTCCAATTAAAGTACACTTCAAGACTTCTGCTGTGAATGCCAGAGCAGATCCTCTCTTCAACACTGGTTATGATTATGAGTGGCTTGGAAATAGCGAAGCATTTTTGTTGATTGGAGGGGCATGGCATAAGATCAGGGCCTCCAAAGGGAGTAGAGCCTGAGAATTGATCCTGGTGCAGTTTTGTTTCTGACCTGAAGATAGATCTAACACTATATGTTTTTTCTGTATGTTAGCCAGTATCCCCTCCTTTTTTGCGACTTCCAACTTTATTGGATTTCCTGTCACAACCAAAAGAATTCTAACTGATTGATTTAGTTTATTTATAGGTGATTTATTTAGTTCTTATTTCAGATACATATCTTTAGTTTATGAACAATTTGAAAAATCTCCATTTTGTGGTTTTCAGGCAAATAGTAGAGAAACCAAAATTTGAAGGGGAAAGATGAGCAGGCCCACTGTCATTAGTCAGCCATTCAGTCAGTGCATGTTTGTTAAACCTTTTAGACTAAAAGATTCATGAGAGTAATGGACTATATCATCCTTTTAATGTCTTTGTCCCCAATTCCTATGGTAATTTCTTGCACATTGTAACTGCTCAATTAACATCTAATGAATAAATGAATAAAATAATTAAGGGCATTATAATTTAGTAGGAAAAAATCTGGATTATTGTTGCCAAAAATATTTGATAATTAAAGAAAAGCAGATTTATGTTTAAGATATTAAGCTACAGATAGGCATAAATGGGTAAGGAAAAACTTTTATTATTAGTTTTGTGATCATGAGGAATTACGTCACTTCTCTGAACCTCATCTGTAAAATAATTGTAATATCAAGCTCAAGAATTTCTGTGAGCATTTAATGAATTAATGTATATAAAGTGCCTGTAAGAGCTCAATGAATGCTAGCTGTTAATGGTCACTGTACTTCACTTTAATAAAGCCAGTTTACAAAATTGAGTCCTATGTTACTATGTTTAACAAAATTAAAAAAAAAAAACTATGAAAATTTGTCCTGAGAATTTAATAAAAGTTTTAATTGATGTATCTATATATTTATCTTACAAATTAATTCTGTGAAAATATAGAAAAATGATATAAAAATTATAACTAAATATTAAATCAATGTTATCATTGTTATCATTATGGACCATGGAATCAATGAGCATTCCCAATGCTGTAGGAATTAGTGTGGTGCATATTAATAATAAATATTTATTAATGTCCAAACATATAGTGCCTATCACGTCATATGGGCTAAATCACATGATATGGATTAAATACCTATTTTTATGTATTTATGTCTTTTATATATTTATTTTTTTATTTATTGTAAGATAGCTAGCTAGCTAGCTAGGTCAGTATTTGTAGGAAATTGGGTTTGGGGTGATTCTTTTACTTGTCTGGTAGGTTGAATTATTTGCTTCAATTCTTTCCCCCCTCCCTGTAATCATTTGCCCTGCAACCTCTCAATTTCTACCAGCACACACAAAAAAGGAGTACACTTCCTTCCCTACCCCTCGATGTTGAGCTCAATCATGCGACTTGCTTTTGACAATGGAATTTTAGAAGGTAGAACACCATGTGTTTATGCTGTCCCTCTAGCTCTTTGCCATCACCATGAGAAGAATATACCCTGGCTGCCTACTGGTTCCAAAAGGAGAATGAAGAACACGTAAAGCAGAACCACCCCAGCAAACCCAAAGACATGTGAGTAAAATTCCTCTGAGAGTTTTCTGGGAAGTTTTAATACATCAAAAGATAACTGCTAGAATTTAATTCCCTTTTTTCCACAGGGCTTTTTAAAACATCTCTTCCAGGAAATCTTCTCAATACTTTTCCCTTTTCTCTAGGCTGAAATAGATATCTCTCCTCATGTTTGTGTATTGTCCTCTCCATATCTTTATCACTGAACTTACCACATTATGCTATAATTCTGTTGATTTTGTTATAATATTTCACCAGACTGATTTTCTATAAAGCAGGAGATGTATCTTCAATTTTTTTTGAAAAAAGTCTGTGCCTCATATATAATAGCAGTCAAGTAAGGATTTAATAAATGAATTAGTTTATAGAAATAAGTCTAATACACAAAGTGAAATTACATTCACTTTGGAATGGTACAAAATAACATCTTATGGTAGATTGACTGAGTGGTCCCGATTTTTGCCTCCTTATAATAGTAATATATATCCACACCCTTGCCATGTCTCAAGGTGGGCAGAATGTATTTCATCAGCCCTTAATTTTGGGCGTGACCATTTGACTAGCAATGCCAATGAACTGTTAGCACACATGACACAGTGAGGCCTAAAAAAATAATGCAGCAGTTGGGTTTGCCCTTTTGTGCTTCTGTTATTGTCACGTGAAGAACATGTCCCAGGTAGCCCACTAGTCCCACTGATCCAAGAAAGACATATGGAGCAGACTTGGACCTAACTTACAGCTTGGAGCCAAGTTCAGTTTAAGTCAGCCAACTTCCAGCCAGCACACAGATGTGTGAGCAAGAATAAATGATTGTTATTTTGTACATCAGGGTTGTGGGATGGTTTGTTACAAGCCCAATTGTGGCAATGGTTGGTACTTATTTATGAAGAGATTTTTTCATGTGAATAGTTAATGAATAAACCTCACTGTTTATTTTATACCCACAAAGAAATTTTCTAGTGCTTACAAATTTTCAAAATCAATCAAAATGAATCTAGTATGCCTCATGACATAAAGCAAATTCTTATTGACAGAGTTATATTATATCACCATAATAGCAGATGAGTATTTATAATTTTAATTAATTTCAAGCTATGAATCACACTATTTTTTCCTCTAGATACGTATATATGTATACATGCACAAATACACACATGCATATGTGTATATATATATATATTTGTATCTTTTGACCACTGTGAAAAGGATAATTAGGCTAAAGTAAAGCTCTTAATTATATATATATATATATATATAAATATAAATAATATAATTATATATAAATAATATAAATAACATATATATATATAATTATATACATGTATATAATTAAGCTAATGTTTAGATATGTTGTCAACACTGCTGGTTATTTATGCCCTATTATCCATTTCCCTTCTTCTTCTTATAGAACCGATACGGTCATCTAGACCAAAGAAGATTCCCAGTCTCCCTTCAAGCTAGGTATGTTTGTGTACTCGACAATGGCATGTAAACAGACATAATCTCTGCCTCCTGTAAGTAATACCCTTAAAGAAAAGGGAAATATCTTTCCTTCCCTCTTTCCCCTTTACTTTTGTATAGGTGGTAGTGAGTCATCTAGGAACCTATATGTGGACAAACCACAAGATAGAAGGAAGCTGACCCTGTGATTACTTTGTATAGCACAACTGCCATACCAGCATGGGCCTTTAACTTGTGTGAGAATAAATTTCTGTCTTGTTTGTGCCATTGGTAATACTATATTTGACATGTGTATCATAAATATGCATATTCTGTTCATCTGAGTTATTCCAATTAGATGGCCTACATTTTTACGTATTTTTAAAAATTACAAAATATATGTGTGTTAATGCGCTTGCGCATTGAGTAAGAAATCAGAAATTTTACCCTCTCCACTCTCCTGTCTAGGAATGATCATCTTAAGCATTTGGTGCTGTTATAGCCCTTGCCTGACTGGGCCAGTTGTCATGTCTGCATTCCTTCCTGTGTAAGGTATTAGATGTCAAACACATCTCTCCAGAGCCAGTGATCCCAAGTCCCTGGGCTTAGAGGCTGCCAAAGAGAAGAGGGGAGAGGAGGGAAGCAGAGGAGAGGAGAAGGGGAGTGAGAGGAGGGGAGAAACATAGGACAGGCTACTTACTGCCTCCTTGTGTTTTGAATAAGCCTGATGTAAGACTAACATTGGTGGCTCTTCCAGTAGGCGTAGGGGTTGGGAGGCGGGGGTGGAGATCAAAGACAGGGTGGTGTGCCTTGCAGACAATTTATTTATCTGGAATAGCAGAAGTGATTGAGGTGAGTATGGGCATCTGACAGCTTTCTCCCTGGCAGTGATTTATTACACTCAACTCTATTTCTGACAGGTATGTATCCTTCTAGCTCAATTTTAAAAGTTGCATTAAACTTGACTACAATTAAGAATGGGCAAGGTGACTAATTTTATGGGTCAATTTGGCTGGGCTGTGGTGCCCAAATATGTGGTCAAATATTGTTTTAGATGTTTCTGTGAGGGTGTTTTTTTTTTTGTTTTTTTTTTGTTTTGTTTTTTTTATGTGAGGGTGTTTTTAGTTGAGATTAATATTTAAATTGGTGAACTTTGAGTAAAACAGATTACCCTTCATAATGTGGATGGGCCTCATCCAGTCAGCTGAAGGCTTGAATAGAACAAAAGACAGACCTCCCCCAAGTAAGAGGGAATTCTGCTTTCGACTTGAACTGCAGCATTGACTCTTCCCTGAGTCTCCAGCCTCCTGGCCCACCCTGCAGATTTTGGACTTGTTAACCTCCATAATTAGGTAAGCCAGTTTCTTAAAACAAATCTCTTCATATATTCAGGGAAAACCCTGGCCAATACAAAGGCATAACCAAAATAGTTACTAAATATGAATTATGTTCATATTCATTGTCTAGGAGAAACTTCAGTTCCACATGAAAGTAAAATGATGGTGATGATAATTGCAATATAGCTATACAAATTATATTATCATTCACTTTATTTAAAACCTCACAGTGTTATATTTTCCTTAACATATTACCAACCATCTATCTTGGCCCCTATATTTTATTTATTAATTTATCAAACAAAACTATTGTGTATAGCAAACTAGTTCAACCATAAATCAAATAATTTACCGTGACAAGTAAACAGGAATGTTTACCCAGTAAGCTTTACCTTAGGTTTGGTCTGTAACTAGTGGAAAATGCTCCCTTGTACTAATGAATAGATTCAGTGAAGCTAGCCAAAGCACCTGCCAAAAATACCTTAAAAACATTCCTTTTACAGAACCCCCAAAATTAAGTGTTCAAAATGTTAATTCAGGGTACTAAGGGAACAAGCACATACCTTGTGTTAACCAGGGTGTATATGAAGTGGGAATTCAAATTACTGAGGCTTAATTGTATAAAAATATCTGGGACCTAGCAATAATTTTTGGGTAAGGTGTTTATATAAGGCACTACTCAAGTAGGTAAATATATTTCTCTCAATTTTTTTATTCAATAAGATACCTTTCTAAATTTCCCTTTTTTGTGGGGGAAGGGATGCTTTTATAATACACCAAGGAAAACAAGGAAATTATTATTTTTGTTACTGTTTTCAAACTTGTGGGGTCAAAAATGAATATTCTCCAAGCTTCAGGTGGAAGCCCACTCAAGCTGGGACACACCAAAAAAATATTTTCCTAGATTTGGGTTCTCCATATTGATACCTATCCTTACCTTCTGTGTCACAGGAAAGATCACTGAGATAAATGCCTTGCCCATGCTTTAGAGCCCATCCAGTCCCATTTCTTCAAAAATATTGTTTTACAAATTAATCATCAGTTCTTTTTTCATAGATTCATCTTACCACTCTTCACTATTTCCTTCTCTTCTGAAAATAAATGTATATACTTAATTTCTCCTATCTTGAAACACTCTCCCTTAGCTCTGTGTACCTTGATCACAATCACTCCTTTATTTCACAGCCAGACTTCTTGCAAGGGTTGTTACAGGCTTGCTCTCTCCACCTCTTTACTCAGTAATTCAGAAATATTTCTAAGCCAAAGCTTAGAGCTTGATCTTTGCACATGTTATCAAATTCTTAACTGTCTGAGGAAATATATGTAGATATCCCTATTCTCAATTTATAGATGAGGAAACTGAGATTAAAAGAGGCCAAAGGATTTACT